>NW_006399839.1:10372196-10380643 GCF_000299155.1 Elephantulus edwardii | reverse complement strand
AAAGCACTTTAGTGCAGATCTGGGAGGAGAGAGAGAATTCTTCTCAAAAACTGCCTCCAGCTCATGTTTCTTGAGTGTGTTTATGAAATACCAGACTTTCTCCATGAAGAATCTTCAGAGAGAAGTTGACCCAGTGAAGGCAATCTCCAGGGAGCCCTGGTGGTGCTGCGGTCAAGCATTTGGCTGCTGGAATATCTGCAGCTCCAATCCATCAGCTTCTGTGCAAGAAGATCAAGGAATCTACTCCCGTAAATACTACAGCCTTGGAAACTCTACCAGAGAGTGTTCTGTCCTCCAGGTTGCTATGAGTCAAAATCAATCGGCCAAAAAAGGATTTAGCACAACCTCTGATCTGGGGACCTTTGTATTTATTTGTGTAAAGTTATTTTTGGTCCAAAAGAGCCCATCACACATCCCTGTATCTCCTGCAATTCTTTTAACTGAGACTTAATGAAGTCAACACAAAGAATTCTTTGAGAGTGACTGAATCTCCTTTCTGGAAGAACTCTGCTGATAATTTCAGCATAATTACACCCAACAAACTCCAAGTAGCACACAGAGGAATTGTGATATGAATTGCTAATTAGGACCTCCTCGGCAAGGGATTGATGGTCCTCGTTGGTGAGATGTGACTAAGTCACGGACTCTTATTCTGAGGCAAGCTGGGGCCTCTTCTCCAAGTACCCTGTCCCTTTCTGATTCCTTCCATGTCAGTTTCACCTCTGCCCCTCAGAGGACGTATGATGGTTTCTGGAGATATCTGTAATCACTAAAACGAGAGATCCTTGGGAAAAGACACCATGCTGGGAAAGGTGGAGGGTCAGAGAAAGAGAGGAAGACTTTCAACAGGATCCATTGACACAGTGATTGTAACAATCGGCTCGAGCAGATCGGAGATGGTGAGGACGGTGCAGGACAAGGTTCAGATCTGTGGGTCACAGGCCACTCTGGGTTGTAGTCAATTCCACGGCACCTAACAACAAAACTAGAGAGGAGAACTCTAACCCATAATAGGGCACAAGACAGCCCTTCACCCACACACCATAAATCATTATCCAGCCCTAAATGTCACTGAGGCTTGAATTCTGGTAGCTTAGCGGTAAGGAGTTGCGCTGCCAACCCAAAAGACGTCAGTTCGACTCTACCAGCAGGAGATAGATGGGCGATTTCCTCCCATGTGATTTACTTCCAGGGAAAGCCCACTGGAGGGGCAGCTAAAAATCACTTCCACCTCGATGGAACATAACAACAGCAAATGCCATTAGTGTCTAGACTAAGAAACACTGACTTATATCCCAGTTTTTGGGGGCTGGCTGTCACATCCTAAGTGAGAATCTCTGTTTATATTTGCAGCCCATTCCCCAGTTTAAACGTGCAATTGCTCAAAACTGATTCCAAGTGTTGAGACATTTGCAACGCTTCATCTAAAGGTACTTGGTTCCTACAATGCATTGTCTAAAACGCCCTCAACACCCTAGAACGTCCCTTTATGGTCTTTCCACAATCCTGCCAGTTTTTCTCCCAGCTGATAGCCGGTCCCTATCCAGCTGTTTGTGTGACCCTGCCATGCCGGTGGACACGCAGCAGGACCTGCAAGCTAAGCCTGAACTGGAAGCATGGTAAAAAAAAAAAGCATGGTATTTTCCGAGTGACGTGATCAAGTCTCTTTCTTCTAACTGTTGATGCTGTTGTTGAGTGTTGTCAAGTACAGCTCAAAGCAACCCTATACACAATAGATCTGAACCCCACGGATCGTGTACCACCCTCAGGATCTCTGACACGCTCGAGCCTATCACAGCAATCACTGTATCAATTTATCTCACTGAAAGTCTCCCTCTCTATCTCTGACCCACCCCCTTTCTGAGCCTGATGTCCCTTTCCCAAGGATTAGCCTCTTCTAAGGACATGTCCAAAGTATGTAAGATGAAAACATCACCACCCTGGTCTCCAAGCAGAAGGAATAGGTGAGGAGTTTTGGGGGGCACCTGCTGGAAGTACACAAAGAGTACAATTTCTCTAGATCTTGCGTATGAACGCTGGATATTACCATCTTTACTGTGTGCTAAGGGATGATGACTTGAACTTCTCCCTTCTGTTGGCATTGATTTCGTTAGGGAAGTGAGTGGACAGTCATCCGATTCAATGGCCCAGGGACAATCCCAGGCTCCAGCCGAGCTTATGAGGGTAAAAGGGCTCAGCCCGGGCTGCACTATTTGTCTCCGTTGCTTAATTAACTGTTTATTAGCTTCTCTCTGACTTTATAGAGCTGATCATTACTGAATCACACAGCCATGAGGAGTCAGCGTGAAGGAAAATGGTTTGCCTCTCCCTCGGCCATCCAGGCTACCTACGTCAAGGCCGGAGCATTCGCTGATAAGGAAGGTCATGTTCTCTGACCCAGTGCTTACTGCTTATCACGGAAGCCTCTCCCCCTCTTCTGGGCACACAGCAACCTGCTCTGTTTCCTACACATGCAGAAGCACTGTATACCCCCTGGTCAACCTCCTCGTGTGTCTGTTAAAGGTGAGAAAAGAACGAGGTCTCTGACATCTATAGCAAGTGGCCCTGTATCAGCCATCTGTATCTGCTGGCCACTTAGAGACCAGGAGCCCCTGGAACAACAAATCCCCATCTGAGTGCAATGCCCATCCATGCACACGTGCAGTGGGAGGATGTCTTTGTCGTTGAGTTTGACCCCAGGTCCAGCAAGCTGCATGCAGAGTGATCACATGAACTTGAAAAGGAAAAAACCTACAATCCTGAGATTTTTGAGTTGTTAGGTGTCATCGAGTGAACTATGACTCATCGTGACCCCCTAAACGACAGATCTGAAGTTAGCCCTACCCTGCACCATCCTCAGGATCTCTGACCTGCTCAAACCTATGTGACGGTGACTGTGTCAGTCCAGCTCTTTGAGGCTCTTTTTTCCTCTCTTTCTCTGACTCGTACCTCTTCCAGCACGATACCTCTTCCCAAGGTCTGGTCCTTCCAGACAACACGTCCAAAGTGTGTGAGACAAAGTGTCCTCAACCTTGCCTCTCAGAAGCACCTTGGTAGCATGTCCTCCAAACCAGACTCCTTTATTCTTTTGAATAGGGGATATTCAGTACTGAGATTTCAGAGTAAAAAACATCTGACCATCTGAATCTCGGAGTGATGAGATGCTATCATTTCGGAGTCTCAGAACTGTCAACTCTTTGGATTGTCCATTTCATGACCATACATTTCTTTTACAGCTTGACACTCGTGACAAACCCAAGCAAATACAAGGGGGACACTGCCTGATCCTACGTCATCCTCCCAGCCAGCACCACCTTTAGAGTTCGAGCCCATCTTTATCACTGTGTGTCAGTCCCCTCACTACTGGTAGCCCCTCCTCATCTGCAAACACATGGTCCCCTTCCCCCAGATATTTGTGCCTTCTGATGACACGAACAAAGTGAGTTTACAATAACATCTTATGACCCACAGGTTTCCACTGATTGATGTTCAGAAATCGATCGCCAGACCTTTTCTCCTCATCTTAGGGAAGTTCTGCTTCAGCCTGTCTACCACGAATGTCCCTATTGGTGTCTGAAGCACCAAGGCACAGTGTTTCCAGCATCACAACAACACACATGCAAGTAGAACAGATTGACAGATGGGCATGGTGCTACAATTACAGCTTCTTGGAATTATTTCAACTGTTGTTGTTAGGTGCTGTCAAGTCAAGTATGACTAATAGAGACCTGTGAACAACAGATCTGAACCCTGCTTTGTCCTGCACCATCCTCACACTTCCTGACACATTAGAGCCCCCTGCAGCAGTCACCATATCAATCCACCTAATTGAGGGTCTTCCTCTCCTTCACTGACCCTCCACCCTTCCCAGCATCATGTTCTTCTCCAAGGATTAGCAACCCCTAGCAACATGCCCAAAGTATGTGAGGTGAAGCCTCATCATTCTTACTTCCAAAGAGCACTCCAGCTGCACCCTCTCCAAGACATAGCTGTTTGTTCTCTTGACTGTCCATGGGATGTTCACAGCTCAAAGGCATCAATTCTTTTTCTGTCCTCCTTATTTGTTGCCCAGCTCTCACATGTATAGCAAGTAACCAGAAAGACTACGGCCTGAATCAGACACACCTTAGTCCTCAAACTGACATCGTAACTCGTCAATAATGTGGAGAGGTCCCTGACTGCAGACTTTTCCAGAACAATGTGTCTTATTTCTCGACTGCTAGTATCAAGGGTGTTAATTGTGGATCCAAGCACGATGAAGCTGTTAACAATTGCAACTGAGACCATGGAAACTCTGTCTTTGATATTCAGGTCTCCCAGTTTTTATAGATGGCTTAGTTCTCCTCTGTTTTCCTTTACCTCATCTGTTCCATCAAGAAAATAAATTGCTCCTCCCATCTACGCAGGGAACACCACCTGTGAAGCTGTAAGGAGGGATTATTATTATTATTATTATTATTATTATTTTACTTCTCCAAGTAGACTCTTCCACTGTAAGGAAAAGCCATCAATTTAGAATACCTGGGACCTACGTATTGACTAAAGTGACTAAAACAATGGACTCGACCAATAATAAGAAAAGATCAATGACAGACAAGAGAAAAACCTGAAGTTGTCAGCTATTTAATTGTACCTGGATCTATAATCAACACTCAGTCTCAGCAGTTAAGAAAAGTTAAGTTAGGAAAATCTGCTCTTGAGGACCCCTCCAAAGTGCTGCAGAGCAAGGATGTCAGTTTAAAGACTAAGGTACAGTATTTTAAGTTGTTTCACCTGCACCTGAACAACCTAAAGCAAAGAAGTGCTGCCTTTGAATTGTGACGTTAGTGAAGAGGACTGGATATCTCATGGACTGCCAAGAGAACAAATAAGTCTGTGTTGGAGAAAGTGCAGCCAGGGTGCTTAGAGGCACATACTTTGGGTGTGTGGTCAGGAGGAAAAGGACGTTATACTGAGAAAGTTGGAGAGTCAGAGAAAGAGAAGAAGACCCTTATTGGCAGATTGAAACAGTGACTACAGTAATGGGCTGGAAAACGGGGGAGATCTTGAGGACAAGGCACGACAGGGCAAGGTCATGATCACAGGGTCTGATTCAAGCTTCTGAGTCACAGGGTTGCTATGAGTCATCCAACCGCATCCAACACCAACCGCATCACCACCACAAGGCTGCTGTGAGGTTTAAATGAGTTAGATTATGTGAAACTTTTGGAAAATAGACACACTGATAATATACATGACTAGGCATCCACACACAGTGAAAGCTGAGATGCAGCTGTTGTGGTGGTGGTGGTGGTTATTGTTACCGGCCATCCAGTTAGAACTGACTCAGCCCTCCAGGTGGTTTTCAGAGGCTGTAAATAATAGCAAGAGAGGAGACTGTGCACCTTTCTTCAGTGAGATATAATGCTATATCTATAAAGCGCTCATGTGTGAGGTGCTTGACACTCAGTAAGTAAGATGGGAAAACTCAACAAGGCTCCAGAGTGGACTGTGACTCACGACAACCGCTGGGTGTCGGAGCAGATCTGTGTTCCTTACACTTTCCAAGGCTAATCATTCGGAGGCTAACTGCCAGGCCTTTCTTCCACGGTGCCCCTGTGTGAATCTAAAGCTCTACCCTTCGCGTCAACATCCGACTGCATGAATCATTCACATCACGCAGAAACACCAGGAGGTGGTGGTCGTGTATTGTGGAGTCAGAAGGGACTCAGAGCTGACCCTCCAGAGGTTTTCAGAGGCAGTAAACCACATAGAAAGGGACTGCCCATCTTTCTCCTGTGGAGCAGCTGGTGTATTCGAACCATGTACCTTTGTGCTGGAAGTGCAATTCCTTATCCCATAGCTAAGTGTCAGCTGTTATGCTTCATCCTTTGCACATCTCAGCCCTTTCTTGACTTGAGCTCTGCAGAGAAGGGAGCAGGCTCCTGGCTGAGTCAGGACCCACAGCTCCATTTTACAGATGGGACCCCTGAGCCATCGATGGATGTTGACTTGCCCTGAAGCGACGTATGGCAGGAGCTGGTTCCAGACCTGCTCCCTTTCCGCACCTGGTCCCGCGTGCCCTCTGCACCCTGCCTGCCTGCCCGTCGGAGCCCAGGTCTGGCAGCGGGTGCCACCCCCTCCCAGCCAGCCAGCTGGAGACTCTGCCACACTGCCAGATGTCCTGAGCCGCACTCCAGACGCAAAATGACAATGAGGTACTTTTCTTTCTTTCTTTTTTTTTTTTAAAGAAGAAGGGGGTTGGGGGAGCAGAGGGTGAGAGGAGAACATTTTCATCACAAATTTCTCCCTGGCCCTCTTCCCAGACTTGGAGTTCCTGGCAGGGCTGGTGAAATTCAGGGAGAAGAGAGAGAGGAGAAAAGAAGAAGGAGTAGAAAGAGAATGAGAGAGGGAGAGAGAGACAGAGACAGAGTGAGTAAGTGCTGGGTGCTGGGCAGCAAGGGGACAGTTGAGGGTCCAGAATTGCCTGGCTTGGGGTAGCCAGACCCCTGGACAAGTGGCATCATATTCAAAGTGAAAATGTGCTTTGTGAAGTGCACTTAATACTTTTCTTTGTAAAACTAGTAAAATGTGTATGAGGATCCGAAGGGGGGGGGGGTGTGGGCGGAGGGGTGTGAGTGTGCGGGGGGTGTTCTCTATGGTGTCATATTCTGTTGTGTGTGGGGGGGGGTGTTGTGGGGGATGTGGGGTGTTTGGTGTGTGAAACACCGTGTATGTTGTGTGTGCCCGAGTATAATGTGAAAAAAAAATTTTTTTTTTAAAGAAATCTTCTTTGTTCAGATTATTAAGAGTCTCAAGATTTGGCTGGCTGAGACTTCAGCTGCCTACGAGAACCTCATCCATGTCTTCTCAGGCTGCACGCCCCTCCAGCTGCTTCTGCCACACCCCAGTCCCCCAGAGGACACCCCCCCCACATGCTTCCACAGGCACACAGAGGGAGTTAAAAGCCCACCCCTCCCCTCTCCCCATGTCCTGGAGAGATAAAACCACCATCGGGAGACCCAGGACAATTTTTATATAGGATTAGAAAACAAAAATCAATATTTAATTATCTGTAAGCTTTTTGTGTCACTGAATCTTTAGCACCCCAACAGGCCGCGTGCACTGCCAAAGCAGAGAGTAAGTCATTAAAGACGCTGGCTCCGCTGGTCATCCTTTTTTAGCGGCGGGCAATAAATAGAGTGCATTATCACCGCTCACATGCCCGTATTGTTATTTATCTTTACAATCTCTATTTACCTCTATTTATAGCAGATTTCCCCCATATATTAGGAGGCCAGGTTCACTTTCAGGGAGTTCATGAAAAGAGGCTCTTAAAACTTTGGAACATGCTTAAGCAGACAGATGGTGAGGTTTTCAGAAGCTACGAGGCCCAGAAGGCCGATTTGAAGGGTGTTGATATTTTCCCCCCTCCCCTCCTTCTCATGTTGCTCCGCTCTCTCCCATGAAGGCTGGCCAGAGGGCTTCGTCCTCAGTACGGTAGCCCCAGCCTCAGTGCAGAGGGACGGGCCATGGGGCCATAAAATGCTGGTTTGGGATCTTTAAGTCTTCCCTGTAAACGGGCTTTTGGATTTGTTCAGCACGAGGCAAGGCTGCTGGCATTGGTGGCTTTGATTTTACAGGGATTGCAAGTCTCTGCTTTTGTATTTCTCCAGCTAGTGTGAGCCCAGCCACACTGGACCATATAGGTCGGCTCAAGGGCCTGCCTCCACCGTCACACTGCACCCACTAGCACAAAGCCAGTCTAGCTATCCAGGGATTAAAAACATGCCTAAACTGGTGGACCAAAACTACCCAGAGGCACCTCAGAAGACAGACCTGCAGATCTGCTTCTGGGAAGTTCTAGATGAAATTACCCCCCACTGCTGTCCACACCCTTCTGACTCATAGTTGTTTTTTTTTCTCTCTTTCTGTTGGGTTTCTGATGCTATCTATCTTTATGAGAGGAGGTGGCCTGTCCTTCCCCACTGAGTGGCTGGTGGATTCAAACCAATGACCTTTTAGTCAGTAGCTCTACTCAACACATACTATGCCATTGGCAGTTGCTCTTAGGTACCACTGAGGTGACTAGAACTCATAGTGGCTCTATGAACAACACATCTGAACCTTGCCCGTCCTGTGCCATCCTCATCATGTCTGATAACGCTCAAATCCACTGTTACAGTCACTGCGTTGATGTAGCACTTTGAGCATCCTCCTCTCTTTCGTAAACACTCCCCTTTTCCCAGGATGCTGTCTTTTCCCCCCCAAAGCCTGGTCACTGTATCACTCCATCTCACTGAGGTTTTTTCCTCTCCTTATCTGACCCATGCACTTGCTGCAGAGGGTCAAGGACTGCAGCCTTCAGTATGGACTGAGGCTCAATGTCAAGAAGACAAAGCTTCTCACCTCTGGACCAATCGGTAGCATCAGGATGGATGGCGAAGAGATTGAGATTGTTCACAGCT
>NW_006399839.1:10369635-10371160 GCF_000299155.1 Elephantulus edwardii | reverse complement strand
AATAAGATACCATCTCACTCCAGTAGCAGTGGCAACGTTTAACAGGACAGCAAGTAATAAATGTAGGAAAGGATGTAGCAAGATAGGAACCCTTATACATTGCTGGTGGGACTATAAAATGGTACAACCACTCTGGAAGGCAGTTTGGTGCTTCCTCAAAAAGCTGAACATAGAAATTCTATATGACCCAGCTATTGCCATTGCTTAGAATACACAGCAAGAAAATAAAAACTGAGCCACAAATGGAGACTGTACACCAATATTCATAGTAGCCTTTTTCACTATCGCAAGAACATGGAAACAGCCCAAATGTCTAAACACAATCAAACAGATTGAGAAAGTATGGCACATTCACACAATGGAATAATACGCAGCATGTGAGAACAATGATTTTATAAATTAATACCTAACTTGGGAGGGACTAGAGAACATTATGCTAAGTGAACTAACTCAGTCCTATAGGGATAAATATTGTATAAGACCATTATTGTAGAACGAGTATGAGGATCCACGGCGTGGAGCGAGGAGCAGAGGGGTGAGGATGGGCTTGGTTAGGGTGGGGTGGAGAAGTTGCACAATTTGAGGGGTGGCAGGAGGGGTGAGTAAAGCAAATGGGAAAGAGCCAGTGTGAAAATCAATGTATATGAACTTTGTAAGTAAACCAGTATAAAATAAAAATTTTCTTTAAAAAAAATCATGGCTTGAGTCAGGTACTCCTTACTCTTTATAGTGACATCCTTGCTCTTTAGCACTTTAAAGATGTTGTTGTTGTTAAGTGCCATCAAGCTGCAGGCGACTCATAGTGACCCTATGAAGGAGAGTCCTCACCGTTTGGATGTCTTCATCTTCTCTCCAGGCTCATAGGGTTTCCAGAGGCAAGCTATTACAGACATGGATGCCGCTCCTGCTTCCAAGCTTGTTTTAGTCCGGAAGCTCCACCCAACTCTGTCCACATTGAGTAACCAACCATCAATGCATTTGTCACATCAGTGTCACAGTGTTCAGCCTCACAGCAACCACAAGTGACCGCTGTACGGCATCTTGACACCAGGGCTATACGACCTAGAGATGTTATTACAAAGATGTTGTTAGTTAGTAAATTTCCCCAAAGAAAGACATTTTGTAATTCTTGACTGCTGCTTTCCTGGGTGTTGACTGTGGATTCAAGTAAAATAAACCCTTGACAACGCCAATCTTTTCCTCTATTGCTATCTGTTGGTCCAGTTGAGAGAATTTTTATTTGCTTGATGCCGAGGCGTAATCCAGACTGAAGGCTGTAGTCTTTGATCTTCTTTAGTAAGTGCTTCAAGTCCTCTCTACTTTCATCAAGCTAAAGAAGACAGAGGAACGGCCAGAGAAACACATACATGAGCTGTAATCGGCATTCAATGAATGTCATTTACAAAAAAAAGGATACAGTCTTAATGGTCAAATCATGAAGTTTTTCTATATTGATAATACAGTATTTACAAATTAAACACTTTGTGGTCGACTTGGAACTAACTCAAAGCTGATCCACCACTGG
>NW_006399839.1:10339773-10368870 GCF_000299155.1 Elephantulus edwardii | reverse complement strand
AGGCAGGCTGTTGTACAAAGGGTTACTATGAGTCACAGGTGACTTGACAGCACATAACAATAACAAAAACATTTAAATAGCTCTGAACTCTGCCCTATCCTGAATCAGTGTCACTATCTGTGACACACCAACCCCATTATCTTGGTTACTGTGTCAATCCATCTCATCCTGTGTCTTCCTGTCCTTCACTGTCCCTCCACTCTTCCAAGCATGATGTCCTTCGGCAAGGACTGCTCCCTCCTGGCAACATGCCCAATGTGAGATAGTTGTTTTTGTTAAGTGGCACTGAGTGCACAACTCATAGTAAATTTATGAAAATAAGATGTGAACATTGTTCTATAACGATTGTCATTTCTCTAAGTTCATAGGGTTTCCAGAGGCATGTTGTTTAGGAAGTGGATGTCACTCCTGCTTCCAACCCTGTCTCAATCTGGGAGCTCCACCAAACACAGTCTACCATGGGTAACCATTATGGCATTTGACACACCAGTGGCACAGTGTTCAGCATCACAGCAACCCCAAGTTACCTCAGTACAGCAAATTGACAAACCAGTGCTGTACCACTTAGAAGAATGTTTGTCCCAAACACAGTTAACACCACTTCACACGTGAGCCTCCAAACTAGAGACTTAGTCAGACCCCAACTGACGTCTAAATATAAAGGTTTTCCTACCAGGGCTTGGCTCCACAGTCAACCCTCTTGGCACCAGTAGCCAGGAAATTAAAAGACATATTGTCATGGGAAAGTCTGCTGTTAGGGATTTCTCCAAAGTACTGAAGAGAAATGGTGTCTCTCTGGAGACTAAGGTGCGGCTGATATAGGCCATGGTCTTTGCAATCACTTGTTATGCATCAGAGTTGGACAATGACCAAGGAGGAAAGAAGGAGAATTTATGCTTCTGAGCTATGGTACTGGAGAAGAGTATTTAGTGTACCATGGACTGCCAAGAAAACAAACAGATTCATCCTGGAAAGGGTTAAACCGGGTGGTTCCTTGGAGGCAAGAGTTCTGAAGCTCCATCTAACATACTTTGGACATGTTGTAAGGAGGGACTGGTCCTTGGAGAGGGACATCATGCTTGGGAGGGTGGAGGGACAGCGCAGGAGAGGAAGGTCCTCTATGAGGTGGATTGATTCAGTGACTGGGGTAATTGGGATGGGAGTGTCAGAGACGGTGTGATTGGCACAGGATAGAGCAGAATTTAGGGCTGTTGTACATAGGGTCGCTATGAGTCGCAAGTGACTTGACAGCACATAACAACAACAACAACCAGGTCCTGACTGACTCTAAACAAGAGGCTTTCAGCCCACAGCTCATTGTTAGCTAAATCCAGCAAATCCATCCAGTTCACACACATTTGTGAATGAAATACAAAAAAAATCAAACAATCCACACCGGACACTCAAACAAAATAAGAGAACCCACCTTCCAGAATCTAACTGCTTCACACGTAAGCCTCTGATACGGTGGACTCTGTAAAACGGGCAATCTCTCAATACTGAGGATACAACCTTTATGGAGCATGAAAGTAAAACGTCTGTCATGATATAGTAACTTAGCATGGCATAGGATAGGACAGGGTTTAGATCGTTATTCACAGGGTTGCTATGAGCCATACTCAACTTGAGGGCACCTAAAAACAACAGCGGCACCGAAGGGAGCTCTGGTGGCACTGTGGCAAGAAGCTGTGCTGTCAACAGGAAGGTATGCGGTTCAAAAGCACCAGTTGCTCTGCTGGAGGAAGATGGACAATATTCTCCCATGTGATTTACTGGCTCTGAAAATGCCCTGGGATCTTTCTGACTCATCAGTATACAACAACAATAAGTGGTCCAATGGCGAACTTGTTAGTGAGAAGAGATTCCACAGCAACTAATAACAAAAGCGCCACAGTTTTCCAGCATGCTGCTAGTACACAATTTAAAAATAATATATTGCTGTTAACTCAATGCCAACTCTTAGCAACTGACTCATAGGACAGAGAGAACTGCCTCACAGGGTTTCCAAGGCTGTAAATCACCACAGTCACCACAGAAGCAGCCTGTATTATTCTTCTCCCTTGAAGTCAGTTGATCTTTGGGTCAGCAGCCCAGCACTTTATAACATGTGCCCCCAGGCCTACAGATGAGGGAAACAAAGACTATTTTCCATGAGAGAGAGCGCACGCGTGCGCTAGTGAGTGAGAGATATTTATTTCCACTAGAGTTTGCCCTAAATTTGGGCTTCTGACCTCCTTCTCTGTAAAGAGTACAGGTAGCCTAGTGGCAAGAAGCTGTCCTGAAATCCCAAGGCATGTAGTTCAAATCCACCAGCTAGGGAGAAAAATGGGCATCAATCCCATGCGATTAACTGCCTGGAACTTGCTGGAGATCTAACTATGGGTCAGTTCAGACTCCACAGTCCACAGCAACCACAGCAACAACAGTCTCTAAGAAGTCGTGCTGCCAACCCAAAGCAGATGGCTTAAATCTGCCGGCCGCTCTGCAGGAGAAAGATGGGTAATCTTCACCTGCTGCCTCTGAAAACCCACTGGAGGGTCAGCTATGAGTCAGTTCTGACCCTATGGTGCATAACAACAACAAAACTCTGTAAGAGAACACAAGTTTGTTAAATTTGTCCACTTGTGGCATCTCTGTTAGAGCAGGATTAGAGACTAAGAGAGCCATGCTGAGTAAAGGACATTGTGTCCTAGTAAGACATTTTTCAGACGATAAGGTCTAGTCCAGAAAGAAGAGGGGGAAATGCTATTTCCAACACCCATTGCCAACATGGATCAGAAGCCAGGTCCAGGGGCCTCTGGCCTGACAGGGAGATGATGGGCAGGGCTCTCCGTGGGTGATAAACTCAGCCCCTTCCTGGCACCAGCTGATGTTGACAGTTGCCAGAAAGATTCTCAGGCAACCCTGCTGCCTATGCCACAGATCAGAGATATGTCTTGGGTTGAGGGATGTGTGTTTCCAGAACCTTCCAAAATCTCACACAGGAATCTGGCTGTGCTGAGTCTGAAGGCTGTGGAGTTGGCAGGACCATGTGGCCCCCTGGTATACTTGGGATTTGGGGCTCTCTCTGATGTTGAGCTTGCTCGCTGACGCAGGAGCCCCATCCATCTGACTGCTGTCCATCTCTAGCCAAGGATTCCTGCCTCTGGGATCCTGCAAGGGTGGGAATAAGAGAGGGAGGAGGGGGTGACAGCTGGGGCCGGGGGAAGATGGTGAGACCCCTTTTCAAAAGTCACTGATGAATCTTGAAGTTGGGATCTTGCTTTTCCTTGAAAGATAGAGTTGTTTGTTGTTTGTGTTGTTTTGGACATTGAGTTGGAACTGATTCATAGCTTCAGTGTGCTTTCAGAGGAACGGGAGGAAGGTACCAATATTTCTTCCTCAGAGCAGCTGGTGGGTTCGAACCACCTGCCTATGAGTTGGCAGTGCTACTCCTTACCACTAAGCCACCAGAGCTTCCTAAAATAGAGTAGAACGTGGCTTAAACATCAAGGCAGGAGAGGACTGGGTTGATCTGAGCCATGTTCAAATCCCGGTTCTACTTCTTCCTGACTGCTTCCTGGGGCAAGGTAGCTGACCTTTCTAAGCCCTTTCCTTATGCACATAAAACATGCCTTACAGAGCTTCTTTGTAAGATTTAAATTACATTAATATCTGTGAAAGGTTTTATGCCCTGCTTGGGAAAAATAGAAAACACCAAATCAATATACACTAATTATCCCTTGGGCCATCTTTCTCCTTGAAGGGGGGAAAAATGTTTTTAACTTGATTGTAAAGTGCATCAGCAAGACGAGGTAGAAGCAGTTCTAGAGACTAGAAGGAGAGGCTTGTATCTCCTCTTCAGGTCTGGGTGAACCTGGGAGAGTCCCTCCCCTGCCTTCTGCAAATGAACGGGTAAGGAGGACCACACACCAGGGATCTTCAAGTATAAAGCCTGCTTGCTCTTACACGCTTCCTCCACTCCGGCATATTCCACCAGTTGCTCCACAGGAGAAGGATGGACAATCTCCTCCCATGAGATTAACTGCCTCAAAAAAACCCGCTAGAGGATCAGCTATGGGTCGGTTCCAACTCGATGGTACACAACAACAACAGACAAATGAAGTTAGGTGCCCAAGGCAGTGGGATGCCAGCAAGTGTCAGGATTCCAACTCAGTGTATCTGTGCTTTCTCTGCCAATATCTACCCTATATTACCACCTCCCTCCCTCTCTCTTTATGGTTGCTGTATATACCATTTAGTTGATTCTCACAGAGTTCTCTAGTAACCTAGTGGATAAGAGATTGCAAAGCAAACCCAAAAGCCGGCGGTTTGAATCCACCATCTGCAGAAAGGTGGGCAATCTCCTTCCACGCAATTTACAGCCTCTGAAAACCTGCTGCAGGGTGAGCTGTGTGTGAGCTGGTTCCAACTTGATGGCAATGAGTTGAGTTGAGTTGAGCTGAGTTGAATGGTTTCACATGACAGGGGAGAACTGCCTCATGGGACCTTCTAAGCTGCCACGAGGGAGTCACATTGCTAAAGCCAAATGCTGCAGCTCTCTCATGATTTGAAGCCACCAGTGGTTCCTTAAATGATGGACAATCTCCTCCAACTTTTCTACAACCTGGGAGACGCAACGGAGGTTCAGCTGAGAGCCATTTCTGACTCCACTGCACTGAATGAGGGATTGAGCAAGTGAGCGAATCTTTACAGAAATGGGGCCCATTCTCTCACAGAACCACTGGGTGAGTTTGAACTGCCAACCTTTCCACTAGCAGCTACTTATTTAACAGAATAATCACTGCCATTTGTCCTGATCACCCCCTCATCCTGGACACTGCTTGGAAAGACTTTGCAGGATCATCTCATTTCATCCTCTGGCAAGCCTGCAGTGCACATGCTATAATGTCCCATTTCCTAGTGCAGACGAAAGTGCTCACTTGATAACATAAAGATGGATGGTTTGAATCCACCTAAGGGCTTCCACGGATGGATGCCTGGAGATCTAGTCCATAAAGGTTACAGACAAGTGGGCATTGCTTGTTGTTGTTATGTGCCATCGAGTCGCTTGCGACTCATAGCGACCCTATGTACAACAGCCCTAAACCCTGCTCTATCCTGTGCCAATCGCACTGCCTCTGACACACCCATCCCGATTACCCCAATCACTGAATCAATCCACCTCATAGGGGGTCTTCCCCTCCTGTGCTGTCCCTCCACCCTCCCAAGCATGATGACCCTCCAAGGACCTGTCTCTCCTTACAACATGTCCAAAGTATGTCAGATGAAGCCCCAGAATCCTTGCCTCCAAGGAGCTGCCCGGTTTAACCCTCTCCAGGATGAATCTGTTTTCTTGGCAGTCCATGGTACATTCAATACTCTTCTCCAGCACCACAGCTCAAAGGCATCAATTATCTTTCTATCTTCCCTAGTCATTGTCCAACTCTCTGATGCATAACAAGTGATTGCAAAGACCATAGCCTGTACCAGACGCACCTTAGTCTCCAGAGAGACAGCGTTGCTCTTCAGTACTCTGGAGAGGTCCCTAACAGAAGACTTTCCCATGGCAATACATCTTTTAATTTCCTGGCTACTGGTGCCAAGAGTGTTGACCATGGAGTCAAGCCAACTAAAGTTGTTAACAATCTCAATCTCTTCGCCATCCATCCTGATGCTGCCAATTGGTCCAGTGGTGAGAATCTTTGTCTTCTTGACATTGAGCCTCAATCCATACTGAAGGCTGTAGTCCTTGACTCTCTGCAGCAAGCATTTCAGGTCCTCCTCAGTTTCAGCAAGCAGTGCTGTGTCATCTGCATAACACAGATTGTTGATATATCTTCCACCAATCCCGACGCCACACTTCTCCTCATAGAGCTCAGCCTCTCTGATAATCTGTTCTGCATACAGGTTGAAAATGTATGGAGGTAGGACCCATCCCTGGCGTACACCTATGCTGGTGCTACACTGTCCAAATATGCTCCACTGCATCCAGGTTTGAACCCAGGGCTGAATGACTCTGTGTCCTAAGATAGTAACCCCATTCAAATCCCTTTCCTTTTACCCTAAAGACCCTTGAGGTGTTCAGCAGCCTCAAATATTCCAAAGTAAGCACATCAAAGCAATAAATGGTTGCATGACCTATCCCTTCTCTATGCAGAAAATGCCCACACCCAGCGTTTTGCATTTTTGCCACAAGGCTGTTTTGCTTGCCTGTTTTTGCAGTCTGGTTTGGAGGGGATCTGATCGAACCCGCCCATCTCTCTCCCTTTCCCAGTCACCCCAGTTAGTGATGAGGACTGGAAGCTTTCGCCATAAATAAGTTGCACAAATTTCGCAGATGCCCCAGGAGGCTGGAGGAGGGAAACGGCTCAGCATATGTCTAAATGGTTAATTGACTTAATTGCTGCGAGCTGGGCGATTAGCTCACTTGATCCACCCCAGTGGCCACAAAACGTCCTTAATGGTGTTCAGTTTATTTATTTGTACGTTAAGCTCCAGTTACTATTACGGGGAACTTTCCCATTGCTGATTGCCTCATAAATATATAATTGTAGTCGCAGGGGGTGGGAGATGCCTGGGGACCTCTTAAGAAAGGCTTTTCAAGGGATGATGGAAAGCATTGTCTTGCTCTTTGATTCTTTCTTGAACACCTACTATCCACCGGGTCCGACTATGTGCCAAGTCCAACATGGAGCTCGTAGGTATTAAGTGCCACCAAGTTAACACCCATTCATAGTGACTCTATGCGAAACAGGTAAAAACTCTGCCCAGTCATCGTCATTTCCTGTGTACACAAGCCCATTGTGTTGTCACTGTGTCAGTCCGTCTTGTTGCGAGTCTTCCACTCTTTCTCTGACCTTCTGCAATTCAAAGTATGGTGACTTTTCCTAAGAACTATCACTTCCTAATAAGGAACGGTGCAGAGTATGTGAGACAAAGCTTCACCACCCTTGCCTCTAAGGAAAGTCTCGGTTGCACTTTTTCCCACACAGATTTTTGTTCTGTTGACAACCCGTGGTATATTCAGTACTTTTCGCCAACACCACACTTTAAAGACATCGATTCTTCTTCAGCCTTCCTTATTCAATGTCCAACTTTCACAAACACAGGAAGAAAGTGAGAATGTCATAGCTTGGATCAGATTCACCTTAGCCTTCACATGGGTGTTCTCGTCCTTGGGCACACCGGAAAGGCCCAGTGTTATGCTTCTTGTCATTTTTTTTACTTCTGCTTCCATAAATGTTGATTGCTGGATTCCAGTAAAGTGAAATCATTGGCAATGCCAATCTCCATTTGTGAGGCTGCGGATGTTGTCGATTGGTTCAATGGTGGGAGGTCTTGTTTTCTTGGTGTTATCAGCCTTTGATCTTTAGTAAATGCGAGTCATCTTTCAGCAATCAAGTTTGTGTCACCTGCGTAACAACAGACAGACAACCTGGGGAGCATTCGCTCATTCACTGACATAGAGTGACAACTCTTCACAGCTGACCTTCCAATGGGTTTCTGATTATGTAAATCACATGGGAAGGGATTTTCCATCTTTCTACCTTGGAGCCGCTAGTGAATTTGAACTGCCAGAGAAGCATGGTCTTTGGGTTAACATTACAACTATCCTAGAACTTTGTACTATTAAGTCGAAGTCAACTCATAGCTAATCTTCCAGCAGGTTGTCAAAAGGCAGTAATTTGCACAAGAGTATAATGGCTATCTTTCTCCCACCAGAGCATCTGGTGAATTCGAACCACGTGCCTTTGGGTTGGCAGTGCAACTCCTTACCTCTAGGCCACCGTGAAAAATCAGATTCAGTTCCTGTCCCCATGGATCTTCTATTACAGTGAAGAGGAGATGGGGAGGAAACAAGCAAATCTGCGAACAAAAATAGCCATTTCACTGTAATATTTCATTTTTATTGTACTTTGTGTGGAAGTTCACAAAACAAATAGCTTTTTCATCCAACTGTCCATACACATTTTGTTTTAGAACATTAATTATAAGGCCCACCATGCAAATGAACTTTTCCCCCAATTTCCCTGAACTTTCCTTGGTCATTAATCCTTCTATCCCACCCCTCCTTACCTTAAGGATTTTATCCTTTGGCAAATTTTGCTCTTTTATCCTCCTCTTATTATTGTTGTTAGGTGCCATTGAGTCGCTTGTGGCTCATAGCGACCCTATGTAACAATCCTAAAACCTGTTCTATCCTGTGCCAATCTTGCTGGCTCTGACACACCTACCTGCATTACTGCAGTAACTGAAACCATCTCATTGAGAGTCTTCCTCTCCTGCGCTGTCCCTCCATCCTCCCAAGCATGACATCCCTCTCCAAGGATCTTAGTATCGTAGAGTTGATTATTCTAGAGATAGAGTGTGTCTCCCTGGTGTTCCGGTCACCATATGGGCCTGATATTGGTTAACTGAAAGGACTGTCATTTTAGAAATATGGATAGAAAGGTAGAACAATAGAATAGAAAAAGAGAGGGGGGAGGGAAAGAGAAAAGCCTCAACAGCTGCCATGCAGTCAATCTGGACTCACGGTGAACTCACGCACAATGGAAAAAACATTTCCTGTCCTTCATCATGTCCATGACGGCCATGTTCAAGCCCATCATCACTATTTGGTCCATCTTTCTCCTGTTCAAGGTCATTATCAGCTATTTGGCCCATCTATCCCACTGAACATGTTCCTTGCCTGTCTGAGCCCTCTGCTTCTCCACATGGAATGTCTTCCTCCAACAATTCATTTTTCCTGTGTTGTTAGGAGACGATTAGTCCTTGGAAGGGGAAACTGTGCTTGGAAAGTTGGGGGATCATTGAAACAGAGGAAGATCCTCAATGAGATGAATTGACAAGAGTGGATGCAACCATAGTTTGAGCATGATGAAGAAGGCTTGGGGGTCAAGCAAAGTTTGGATCCATTGAGTATAGAGTTGCTGTGAGTCTGACTTCCCTTGGTGACACATGCAAACAACAGTAACAGCAAATGTTGTGTTAAGACCAAGCTGGTTGCAGGATGTTCTCTTGAAATTCATAGATTGTTCAACGGGCAACTTTCTGAAGCAGTCCAGGTATTTCTTCCTCACCTGGAAGCTCAGCTGAAACCATAGGTGATCGAGCTGGTATTTGAAATGCGAATTGTGTATCTTCCAACATCACTGCATCACATAAGCCTCCTCAGTCCAACCAACGGACGAAGTTACAGCCAAGAAAACCTTATCGGGCACTTCTACTCTGTCACTCAGGGTCACCTGGAGTTGGAAATGACTTGAAGATGCCTGTCAACCACATCAACCTTTGGGATATTTAACCTAACACAGTTTGGAGTGTCAACAGCAAATCAACTTTAGGCGAGTCTGTGTTATACAACACCTGAAATGAGAGGTCTAGATTCTGTCATCTTCCAAATTATTACCCATAGTCCTATCTTAATCCTTCCGAGGTTGGGTGGGAGAGAGAGGGGAGGATGCATCAAAATTAGAATTATATCAAGCAGAAAATAATCTTCAGTCTGGGTTACACTGATAAAAAATATATAGGCAGAATTCATAATTACCATATAAAACTGTTTATGTTTGTGATTATATGTTACTGCCATCTCCAGGTTCTGCCAGTAAATGACTTTATTGCTTTAGCCTGTGGCTGGGGCACGGAGGTGCAGAAAGAAAGTGTGCTGGGTGGTGGAGGCTCTTGTGTCCTGGGTGTTGACTGGTTTCTGTATTTGCCACCAAAGGTGGTGATCACTGCCTTTGTTGTAGTGCAGCTGACAAACCCAGAGGTGGAGCTGCCACTGAGAATTGTTTTACTTAAGGTGAGGGCAACTGTACTCAGAAGGGAAGGGAGGCAAAAGATATTGGATCCAAGGCGGCAGATTATTAGTGCTCTTGGTTGTGAAGGCATGTCTATATATCATATTTTTGTTGTTGTAAGGTGCTGTTGAGTATGACACATAGCAACCTTATGAACAAAAGATCTGAACTCTGTTCTATCCTGCACCATCCTCACACCTCCTGACACACAAGAGTCCATTGCAGCAGTCACCGTGTCAATTCACATAGTTGATGATCTTCTTCCATTTGTCAACACTCTACCCTTCCCAGCATCATGTTCTTCGCCAAGGAATAGTCCCTCCTAGAAACACGCTCAAAATATGTGAGCAAAGCCTCATCAGTCTTGCTTCCAAAGAGCACATCAGCTGCACCCTCTCCAAGACATATCTGTTCATTCTCTTGGCCGTCCATGGGATGTTCAGTACTCTTCTCCAGCACCACAGCTCAAAGGTGTCAATTCTTTTCCTGTCATCCTGATTGATTGTCCAGCTCTCAGATGCACAAGTAATCAGAAAGCCTATGGCCTGAATCAGATGCACCGTAGTCTTTCAACTGACATCATTACTCTTCAATAATTTGGAGAGGTCCCTAACTACAGATTTTCCCAGTGCAATGTGTCTCCTTATTTCCTGACTGCTGGTACCACGGGTGTTTATTGTTGTTAGCTGTCTTTAAGTCAGCCCCAACTTATGACAAACCCATGCAAAGCAAAACGGAATGCTTACTGGTCCTGTTTGTTTCCACCTTCTGTATCATACTTGCTGGTTCACCTTCAAGCACTGCTGTTGATGTTAGGTGTCATTGCGTTGGTACCACTGACTCATAGTGATGCTGAGATTGATAATTCTGAGCCCTGTCCTATTCTGCACCATCCTCAAGGTCACTGCCAAGCTCCAGCCCACTGTTACACTCACAGCTTCAGTTCATTCTGTTGAAGGTCTTCTTCTCTTTCTCTTAGCTCTACCTTCCCCAACGTGATGTCTTTTCCCAAGGACTGCTCCTTCCTGACAACATGCTCTAATGATGTGAGATGAAATCTCACCATCCTTACCTTTCTCTAGTAAGCATTCTGGTTGCAATTTCTCCAGGACATTTTTGTTTATTCTTTTTACAAGTCTGTGGGATATTCAGTACTCCTCTCCAACACACACCAGTTCAAAGGCATCAGTTCCTTTACTGCTATTCTTATTCAATATCCAAGTCAGATGTATAGGAAACAATTGAAAAGTCGTATTTTGTCAATCAGTGCACCTTAGTCTTTAAGCTGATATCTTTGTTCTGTGGAGATCCTTAATAGTATATTTTCCCAATGCAATACATTTTTTGATTTCTTGACTGCTGCTACCATAGGTGTTGATTATAAATCCAAGAAAAATGAAATTGTTGATGACTTCAGTCTGTTTAATATTTAACATGATATTGAGTGCGAAGGACTTTTGTTTTCTTGGTGTTTAAATATAATCCCAGCACTCTTGTTGCTCTGTGCTGCTTTGTGTCTTAACCAACTGATAGTTGACCTGCTGGCAGGTTTTTAGAAGCCATAAACTATACAACAGGAAATTGCTCATATATCTCACAAAGCAGCTAGTGGATTTGAACCATCTGCCTTTGGATGGTCGTCCAACGCCCTACCCACTAGGCCACCAGAGCTCTCCTACTTTCAACACTGTTGTTGTTGTTATGTGCCGTCGAATCTCCTGCAACTCATAATGACCCTGTGTACAAACACTACATAACAACATTCTGTTGTGACCCATGGAGTTGTCGTTAACTGATTTTTCAGGCTACCCGGCCTTTCTTCCTAGTTTGTCTTATGCGGTAACTTCTATAAGGACTGCTTAGCACCACAGCAACAGATCCATTGACAGATGGGTGGTTATTATGCACAAGGTATGTGATCAGAAAATGAACCCTGGTCTCCTACCTCCTGTGAGAAGACACTGTATAGTCTTCAAACTAACATTGCAAGATGTTCCTTGATTTCTTGACAGCTGCTTCCTTAGGTATTGTTGGATTGACTGAGATTCCGATTCATAGGGATCCCATGTACAGGAGAAGAAAACACTGAGTCTTGCACCATGCGCACAATCTCTGCTGTGCTTAAGCCTATTGTCATAGCCCTGTGTCAGTCCAGCTTATTGAGGGATTTCTTCTTTTCAATAAACTTCTATGTTATGAGGGATGATGTCTTAATCCTGGGACTGACCCCTCCTGATAGCATGCCCAGAGTATTTTTCTTTTAAAGGAGCTGTATTTCCTCCAAGACAGTTTTGTTTCTTTTTTTGTAAATATGTAGTCTATCTAATAATCATTGGCCAACATCACATTCAAAGGTGTAAATTCTTCTCTGATCTTCTTTATTCGTTGTTCATCTTTTATATGTACATGAAAACAACTGAAAAATACCATGGCTTACGTCAGATACATCTTAATCTTCATTCAACCTGACATCCTCGGAATTAGGACTTTAAAGAGATCATTGGTCTATTGCAATATGTCACTGGATTTCTTGACAGTTGCTTCCACGAGTATTAATTGTGGATACAGGTAAAATAAAGTTCTTCACAATGTCAATGTTTTCTCTGTTTATCCTGATGTTTTCTTGAGCCATTTGTGAGAGTTCTTGTTTTCTTTATGTTGAGTTGTAATCCATGCTAAAGGATTTAGACTTTAAGTTTCATTAGTGTTTGTCTATGTGCTTTTTGTCAGCAAGATTATGTCATCTACATACATAGCTTGTTAAAAAGTCTTCCTCCAATCCTGACACCACATTCTTCTTCCTGTTGTCCAGCTTCTCAGACAGTTTATTTAGGATACAGATGGTATACGTGTGTTGTAAGGACACAACTCTGACATACATCTTTTCTGACATACTATTATGCTTGCTTTTTACAGTTTTATAGCTTCAGCTTTTACAGCGAAGTCTGTGTCACATTTTGAATGAATTTTTTGTATATGGTGTGAGGTAGGGATCCAATGTCTTTCTTTTCATATTTTTTTATGAAATATATGATTTTGAACATTTCTCCGCATATCTTTTGGCCATCTGGATGTCTTCCTTTGTGAGGAGTCTTTTCAAATTTTTTTCACTTTGTTTTTAAACTTTTTCTTATGCTTTGAGTACGTTTACAAGGCATATTGGTATTCTATCCAACCATTTATTTTATGGTATCGATTACAATAGTGATACTGTGATAACACTCTTTAAATCTCTCCCTTGTAATTCTTATTTTCATTCATGTCTTTGCTCTTCTGGCTACCTGAGCTTTTTCTCTGAGTTAATGCTTCCCTTTGACTTTGTTCATCTGACTTATTCAAAGTAGTAATTATTTTTCTGGTGTTGTAAACTTTATGTTGTTGTCATTGAGCCAGAACTGACTCTGAGCTGACCCTCCTTCCACACTGAATTTTCAGAGGTTGTAAATCACATGGAATAGATAGTTCATCTTTCTCCCATGGGGCAGCTGATGGGATATCCTGAGTTGGCAGCACAAATTCTTACCACTAGACTTGCTGTGCCACAGGTGTGAGTTAAATTCCAGGTTCAAGGCCATAATTTTGCATATAGAAATCCAGTGGTCTCAGCAACACTTATTGAAGAAATTATTCTTACTCCATGGAATAGTTGTTGGGACACCTTTGTCAAAAGTCAATCAAATGTCATTTGTGCAGATTCACTTCTGCTACCGATTTTGAAAGGAAAAATGTTTTCTTTTATCTTAGATACATACCTAGGAAAGTGCTGCACAGTAACTCTAAAGAGCTCTGGTGGTGCTTTGAATTAATGACTGTGGCTGCTAATCAGAAAGGCAGTGTCTGAATCAATCAACCACTATTGTAAGAGAAAGATAAAGAAGTCAGCTTCTGTAAGAATTCATAATCTTGGGAACCCTAAGGTACAACTGTATTCTCTTCTGTAGGATTGCTATGAGTCAGAGAACCCACTCAACCTAAGTGGGTTTTGTTTGATTTGGTTTCTAAGAGCTCTGTATTCAATACTTTTAGAAACGTTTAAATAATTTTCCAAAATAAGTCAGAGATTTCTATTTCATTTGGCAATGTATAAGGGCTTTTAACATCTACACATCTTCATCAACACATGGTATTGTCTTTTTTATTGCCTTAGTCGATACAAATGATACCATATTGTGGTTTTGGCTTGCATCTCTCTAATGACTTAATAAGCTCTGGTGGCCTAGTGGTAAAGAGTTGCACTGGCAACCCAAAGACATAAGGTTTAAATCCAATAGTTGCTCTGAGGGAGAAAGATGGGCAATCTCTTCCCATGTGATTTACAACCTCTGAAAGATCTGCTGGAGGGCTAGGTTTGAGAAAGTTCCAACTTGACAGCACATAACAACAACAACGACTTAATGGGTATTTATATACTATCCTTTTTTTAAAAAAAGAAAAAAATACTCAAATTTTTTATCATTTTTTCATCAGGTTATTCTTTATTATTGGGTCATAAAATTCTTGGTCTAAATCTTTTTTTATCAGATATATGGTTTGTAAATATTCTTCCCCATTCTGTGCACAATTTTTACATTTTCTTGATGGAAGTGCTTATAGAATACTAGCTGAAGTCCAGATAAGGGTGGGCTTGTGCTTTTGGTATCATGTCTAAGAAACCGTTGCCTAATCCAAAGTCATGGATATATATTCCTCTGTGCAATTCTGACTCTTGCATAGTGTCAGCTTTTGCAATGATATCTACAGTTCATTTTGAGTTCATTTATCTATACAGTGCAAGGTAAGGATTCAACATCTTTCCTTTGCAGGTGGAGATCTCATTGTCCTGGTACCACTTATTGAGAAAATCATCGAATGGTTTTGCTACTCCTGTAAAAATCAACTCTTCTCTAGCATATGAGTTTGTTTGTACACTTATAGTTCTGTTTCACTGATTTCTATATTTATCTGGCCAAACCTTTTATGTTATTGCAGTTATTTACTATCAAGTCAGAACTAACTCAAAGCTGACCCTTCAGCAGGTTTTCAGAGATTGTAAATTGCATAGGGGGAGACAGCTCTTCTTTCTCCCTCAGAGAAGCTGGTGGGTTTGAACCAGCTGCCTTTGCAGTGGCAGCATTAACTCCTTACAGTGACATAAAATTATGTCCCCAAGTGTGTGATCTTTCAGATGAGATCACACCCAGTCAGGGGTTGCAGGACATTGTCTTGGGATGAATTGTGATCTAACTACTTTAACACTCTACAGTTCTGGTTAAATAACATAGCCTCTCTATGCCTGTGTTTCTCAGAGTCTTATTAAAAGATCTCTTATCCCTTCTCCTGTGTCCTCCTTCTCTTTGATGGCAGAAACGGTACCTCATTTGTCACTCCACAAGCACAGTGTCTGACACAGAGCAAACACTGAGCACGTGTTAGCCGAATGAATGAATGGTCCCTCTAGATGGGGAACTAGGAGGATGTAGTTTCTGATGTACCCACACGACTGACTCTAAATAATGACTCTGTGGCAGCAGAACAATTGGGCTCCCTGTTCCTGCTTTGTCTTGTTTGCTAGGCATTAACCTCTCCCCCTTTCTCTCTCTCAGACCTCAGCCTCATTCCTGAACTGAGACTCTGAGCTGAAAGCAGGCATGCTTAGCACCGTGGAGCAGAGATTCTTGAACTGAGTTCTCAGCACTCTTAGCATCTCAGGAATTGTTCTACCAAAAGAAATCCTTCTCAGTTCTGTTTATCAAACAGTCAGGTGCAAATATCTTAACATGTATTTATGCCCCAAGAACCCAGCAGCTGCTTGAATATAGAATACAAATCAGTTGATGGAAAAAGCATGCCCTTCTTACATTCACCCACAACCACAACAGCTTCCCATGGCAATGTGCGTACTTCTTGAGCTTTGCATAGCTTCTCAGACCTCGGATTAGATTAGACTCTACAATCCTCATTTCTGGTCTCATGTTGATCTTGGCTTCAGCCTTGCTTTTTATCACAGCAACCGCTGGGGGGAAAATCATTTTCACAAAGATATGACGTCATCAAAAGGAATGCAGTGCGATTTCATGCTTTAACTAGTAGTTCACATGATATCCAACAGATGCCAAGTATCAGGGCGTTTACCTTGATAATTGGGGAAAAAAAAACAACCTCAGTGTATTTTGTTGTTTGGTTTTTTTACTTCCCAAGAAGCTTTATTATGATGGTCATACTCAAGTATAACTTGCATAAATAATATGTATGACTCTTAAGTAAGTACACCACTTGATGAATTTTCACACAAGTGTATATTCATGTAATTACCACTCAGAGCAAGATACCAGAGCTGTTTGGGAAGGTCAGCTGAAAAGGAAAGAATTCTCTAACTGGTTCTGGAAACCCTGCAGACCTCTCTTAGCATTTTAGCTTTGACAGCACAGGGTTTAGATCTGCTGTTCATAGGCTCTCTGTGAGTTGTACTTGTCTCAACAGCATCTAACAACAATGACAGTAATAGTTACTACCAGCCAATTATTCACGAAGCTGGACTATATTAAAAAAAATATGATGACATCAGGATTAGTAGAAGAGTCACCACGAATCTGAGTTATGCAGATGACACAATCTTATTTTCAAAAAGTGAAGATGACTCAAATCACTTGCTTCAGAAGATCAATGATAACAGCCTTCAATATGGGCTACATGTCAATATCAAGAAATAAAAAAATCCTCAGCACTGGAACAACAGGCAACAATAGATGGAGAAAAGATTGAGATTGTCAGAGATTTCATCTTACCTGGATTCACAATCAACACTCTTGGTACCAGCAGCCATCAATTCTTCTGCAAACCTTTTTCATTGTCCAGCTCTCAGATACATAGCAAGTGATCAGGAAGACCATGGCCTGAATCAGATGCACCTTAGTCCTCAAACTGACATCAATGCTCCTCAAAAATTTGGAGAAGTCTCTAACTATAGACTTTCCCAGTGCAATACAACTCCTGGTTTCCTGACTGCTGGTAGGTACCCAGGGCATTGATTGTGGATCCAAGTAAGATGAAGTTGTTGACAGCTTCAATCATTTCTCTGAAAACCCTTACCTGGTAGGCCAGCAGAAAGTCTTCCAGTATGTAGCTAAAGGAGTCCTGGTGGCATACAACATAATATGCCAGGCTATTAACTGAAAGGTTAGCAGTTCAAAACCATCAACCAGTAATTTTACAGCAGAAAGAGAAGTATAAAAAATTTACAGCCTCACCACAATAAGATAAAGGTAAATAATCCAATAGAAAAATGGGCACAGGATATGTATGAACAGACACTTCACCAAAGAAGACATTCAGATGGCCAACAAGCACATGAAGAAATGTTCTAAATCCCTAGCTCTAAGACAGATGTAAATCAAAACAACTATGAGATATCTCACCCCAGTCAGAATAGCAAAATTCAACAGAACAGCAAGCAACAAATGCTGGCGAGGTTGTGGAGAAACTAGAACCCTTCTTCACTGTTGGTGGAAGTGTAAAATGGTGCAACCACTGTGGAAGGCGGTATGGCGCTTTCTCAAAAAGTTGCAAATAGAGATACCATTTGACCTCGCAATTTTCACTACTGGGAATATACCCCAAAGGGATCATAACTGACATCCAAGTAGATATATGCACACCCATGTTTATCACAGCTTTGTTCACAATAGCAAGGGGTTGGAAACAACCTAAGTGCCCATCAACAAACAAATGGAATACTATGCTGCATTGAAAAACAAGGAACTCATGCAGTATTATTCAAAATGGGTGACCCTGAAGTACATTATGCTGAGTGAAGTATCTCAGTCATAAAAGAACAAATACTGCATGGTGCCAGTGTTGTAAAATGGGACTGACCTCGGGGTTGGGAGGAGATTGAGAAAGATGGGTTCAATAATGTGTACTACATTGAAACAGATGATGGAGAAAACTGTTTAAAAGGGATATGTGATTAGGGATTTTTGCCATGATGGGAGTCCAGCGTGAAGGCTGCGTACTGGAGTGGACCTGGGGGAAGGGATTATAAATCAGTGAAAGAATTTTACTTTTCCAAGAGGGGTAGTGTACTGGGGGGGAGGGTTGGGAGGGGGGAAGAGTGCAACAATGAATGAATGGAAATCCAAAGTCTGTAAATTTTCATAGAAATTAATAATAAATGTAAAAAAAAATTATAACCTCAGAAACCCAAACGAAGCCAATTTGATGGAAGTGGGGTTGGGTTAGTGGGCTTATTATGGTAAGTCGTAGTTGTGAATCTATATTGTTGTCATTGTTATGTGTCTTCAAGTACGAGCCGACTCATAACTGCCCTCCCAGGAGGCTTTCAGAAGCTATAAATCACACAGAAGGAGACTTTCCATCTTTCTCCCACTGGTGGATTCGAACCATACACCTTTGGATTGCCACCACCACTCCTTACCACTAAGCTACGAAAGCTCCCTTGTGAACCTGTATCAGTAACTTTCTTGAGAATGAAATAGTAACTAGTTGGGGTAAAGGGGGAAAAAACCAAAGCCCTTCCCCCCTTGTTCTTGTTGTTACGTGCCGTCGAGTCGTTTGCGACTCATAGCGACCCTATGTACAACAGCCCTAAACCCTGCTCTATCCTGTGCCAATCGCATTGCCTCTGGCACACCCATCCTGATTACCCCAGTCACTGAATCAATCCACCTCATAGAGGGTCTTCCCCTCCTGCGCTGTCCCTCTACCCTACCAAGCATGATGTCCCTCTCCAAGGACCTGTCTCTCCTTACAACATGTCCAAAGTATGTCAGACGAAGCCCCAGAATCCTTGCTTCCAAGGAGTAGCCTGGTTTAACACTCTCTAGGATGGATCTGTTTGTTTTCTTGGCAGTCCATGGGACATTCAATACTCTTCTCCAGCACCACAGCTCAAAAGCGTCAATTCTCCTTCTATCCTCCCTAGTCATTGTGCAACTCTGATGCATAACAAGTGATTGCAAAGACCATGGCCTGTATCAGGCGGACCTTAGTCTCCAGAGAGACACCGTTGCTCTTGAGTACTTTAGAGAGGTCCCTAACAGCAGACTTTCCCATCGCAATATGTTTTTTTGATTTTCTGACTGCTGGTGCCAAGAGTGTTGACTGTGGAGCCAAGCAAACTGAAGCTGTGAACAATCTCAATCTCTTTGCCATCCATCCATTCCCCCCCTTACTTATTAATAATGTAAATTCAATGTACAAAGATTTTACAAAGCAATTTTGTTGTTAGTATCACATACCCTAAGAAATACTATATGCAAGCAATTTTCAGCTACATTTATCCCACATTGTTCTATGCTTTAAGTGGATAATAAACCTTTCTCTGGATTCTGGATGGGATGGGATAGAAGGCAGTCTATGGCGTGAAGGGTGACACTGGGAGTTCCCCATTAGGTGACACTAGTCACAACATGGCCACTACTTGTCTGTTGGTAGAAGTCTGTATTGTGCTGGTGCTGATCAGGTTTCAGCAATGTTCAGATTAAGAAAGACTACGAAGAAAGGCCTGGTGATCTATTTAGGAAAAGTAGTTGATGACAGCTCTATGGATCACAATGCTTCTACCCCATAGCCGATCATGGGAAGGGTACTTGACTGGGCAATATTTCTTTATGTGGGGCTGAGAGCTGTCCTGAGTAAAAGATCGAGCACAAGAGCTCACCCCAATTGTGATAAATATTGTCAGGAAGGAGAAGCAGGGCTCTGTGTCTCAGCTCTGACGTTCCCTCAGGCCCCAGCCTTCCGTTAGCCACAGCTTCCTGGCTCCTAATCTAACCTAGGAAGATGTCTGGCTAAACACGGGTGCCAGCTGCAATCAAGTGGCTGTAATTGCCAGAAGCAAGGAGTCCTTCTGGAATCCAGCTTGTCTGGGCTTGATGGCAAAGAGAGCAGTGATTCAGCTGGCGCCGTCTGCCTTGGCTCAGAAGGAAAGGTGCCCTTGTCGCTGCAGCTGGTGGGTGCTCCCAAGCAGATTCTGACTCATCCCGGCCCTGCAGGACAGGGTAGAACAGCCCCGCAGGATTTCTGAGACAGAACTCTTTACAGCTCTTGTAGCACAGTCCAGCGGGAGTCATGCAGCAAACCCAAAGGCAGTGCCTCTCTCTCTAGCACGACTGATAGCCTCAAAAACCGGCGGCTGTGAGTCAGTCCTGTCTGGACAGTAGTGAATTCACATCTTCTCAGAAGCAGGCTGCCTCCTCTCTAGCTCACGAAACGGCTGGTGGGTTTGAACCACCGACCTTTCCATGAGCACTGAGCCACTGACATCCAAGAAACAGCAGGATACCTAGGCGCACTTTGTGTCTCTGGGGCCAGTTCAGCTTCTCAGCAGTGAAAAAGCACTCTGACAACAATGGTGCAAAGAGTATGGGAAAGGGGGATCAAGAAAGACTGGTGACTTTCCAAGGCCGTAAACTTGAGGGACCACAGACCCATGGGGCTTTGGAGGGAAACTCCATTCCATGTACCACCTTGACCCTAAATGGCAACAGAGACTATCGATCTCCTCTGTTCTTTCTTTTTCTAGAATCTGACAACAGGGCTGGCACAGAAGCATCTGGTGACTGTCTCTTGCATGAAGTGATGAGTGAGTGAGCGAGTTGACTGAGTGAATGAATGAGAGAGAGATTCACCAAGGCAGGTACCATTCCCTGAATGTCTACTGTTCAATAGTTTGGTGTTTTGTTTTGGTTTTGGTTTTTTTCACTGCCATAGACTTGGCATCCATTCATAGCTGACCCTCCATTCAGTTTCTGGAGCTATAATTCATACAGGAGATTGCCCATCGTTTTCCCTAAGAGCCACTGGTGGATTTGAACTGCCGGACAACAGCAGCCTTTGAGTTAGCTGTGAAACTCCCTCTGGTGACTAGGCTGGCAGGGCTCCCCTTGTGCTTAGCATGTTGTTGTTGTTTATGTCATTGAGTCAGAACCAACCCATGGCTGACCCTCCAGTGGGTTTTCAGAGGCAGTTAATCACATGGGAGGGGACTGTCCATCCATCTCTGACGGAGCAGCTGGTGGATTCAAACCACATACACGCCTTTGGGATTGCAGCACAGCTTCTTACCATGAAGCCACCGGAGCTCTCTTGTGCTTGGTGTAGAGATCTGCAAACTTTTTTTCACATCTCTACCCCAGAATTTTGTGAGATTAATGGTGGTGGCGGTGTTAGGCGCCTTCGTCCCAAGTACAATTCACAGCCACCCTATGAAGGACAAATCTGACCCCTGCACTGTCCTGTGCCATCCTCATCATCTCTGCCACACTTGAGCCCATTGGTAAGGTCACCGTGTCAGTCCATCCCACTGAGGGCCCTCCCCTCTTTCACGGACTCTCTTTATTCTGAGCATGATGTCCTTTTCCAAGGACAGATTCTCCTAACAACATGCCCAAAGTAGATGTGAGATGACGTTGCACTATCCTTCCTTTTAAGGAACCTCCTGGCTGCACTCTCTCCAAGATATATTTGTTTATCTTCTTGGCAGTCCATGGGATATTTAGTGCTCTTCTCCAGCACCACAACTCAAAGGCATCGATCCTTCTTCTGCCACCTTTATTCACTGTCCAATTCTCAGACACAGGGGAGAAAGTCCATTTTTTTCCTATGCAGACCACCACTCACCATCATTTTAATCATCCTCATCACACAAAGAAACTACCACCTACATCCATGGGCCAGGCGTCCCCCCAAGCCTTTCACTCACATTCGCTCCTTGTAATAACCTGTGAAATGCAGGCAGGAGACAGTGGCTTCCATTCCCATTTTACAGACGAGACAACTGAGGATCTGCAAGTACATCAGAGCCAAAATAGGGCAAAATATGGTGCAAGTCTGTCAGCTTTAGGGGCCAGGGACCATGACACTGAGTCACAGTCTCCCTGCAAGGGGCTTACAGCGAGGGTCATGACTCATTGCAAGGAATGGGGGTGGGAGGGAGGACTCTGCAGGAGAGGCCTTGGCCCTTGTCGCTGGGACAAGTCACAGGCGAAGCAGACAGGGCAGCGGGGGTGGGCCAGCGTGTCCTGGGCCAGGCTGCTCCGTCCTCCCTCCACGTCCCAGCCCAGCTCTGCTGCTGCAGCAGCAGGCGGGGAGGCCCTGGCGTGCCCGATGCCACTGTGATTGGCAGCCTGCAGATGGCGGGGGTGCCTTGGAATTTATTATCCAAGCATGTCTTTGGGAGGGGGCCTCGCAGCCTGACACCGCTTTATCGGAAAGCTGGGAATGGTTAGCGGAGCCCATCTGTTAGTGGAAGAGGGGGACGCAGTGGGTGGGTTAAGTCTGCGGAGTCATTTAAAAGGAATTTCTCTGATGCCCAGGCCAGGCCAGGAGGTTATCTGCTGCAAGGCCTCCCTGCTTGGCGGGTTTGGGGGCGGTGATCACGTTTTCAGAGGGGGAGCTTTTGGGCCTGGTTATCAGCCCCCAGTTGCTGGAGTCTTTCCCGTCCCCTCCCCACTCTGAGCAGCAACTTTAGCTCTGCAAGGACTCTTCTTTCAAGCTCAAACCCAGCACATTAGCATCTCCAGTGTCTCAATGACGAATCCGGGACAGATGGGGAGAAATGCAGAGCTCGGAATTAATACTAAGGTCGCTCACTAATGCAGCTGGGAGCCGGGAAATAATTAGCTGTTACTGCTCCCGACGTGGCGAGGCGAGATGTTGGATGTTTGCTGCTCTCTCCTTTCCCGTGAACCGGCCGCCTCGGAAGAGGGCTGTGGGGCCACAGGGTCTCCAGGGTCTGGAGACTTGACAGTGGTTTCTGGGGTGTTTGTGACAGAGACTGATGACATGGTGACAGAAAGGGGTGGCTTCTTGTTTGCGTCTCAAAGTACTTGGAAAAAGTGCTGGGTTACCAGTGCAGAAAGAAATCCTTGTAACAATGCTTAAACACTAGGCTGCTAATTTAAAGGTTGGTGGTTTGATCTCTCCCAGAAGCTCTGTGTGAGACAGACTTGGAGGTCTCTGTTCCTTAAATGTAAACAGCTCAGAAAACACTATGGAGCAATTGTACTCTGTCATACAGGAACACTGACTGAGAACAGCAATGTGGCAACATCAACACGAGATCTAAACACCAGGGCAGCCCTGGTGGCCCCGTCCATAGGGCACTGTCTTGCTACCTCCAAGGCTGAGCTTCTGTAGCAGTTCAAATCCACCAGTGGCTCTCAGTGAGAAAGACGGACAATCTCCTCCTGTGCCATTAATAGCTGTGTACAGCCAACAGAAGGTCAGCACCTCAATGAGCTGATTTTTTAATTTTGTTTCTTGGTTATAATTTTTGTTTTGAGTTCTTATGGGTTGGTTTGTTTGTTTGTCAGAAGACAATGGGTATTTGAGTTTTGTAGGGGTTTTTTTTTCATTTTTTAAATTTTATTATTTTTGTGTGAGTGTACCATCAAATCAGATCTGACTGGTACAGGAGGAAATTGTCCCTCCTTCCCCGGCAGAGCATCTGGTGGATTCGAACCGTGCGCCTCTGGGATTGTAGTTTCAGGTCCTTGCCACTAGGCCACCAGAGCTCCCCTAAGTTTTGAAGGTTTTTTTTAAATTTTTGTTTTATATTGGTTTGTGTACAAAGTTCATATACATTGTGTTTCAGACTATTCCTCTCTCGCTTGCATTTCACACAATCATTCCCATACGTTGTGTTTTCTAAAATGAATCAAAAATGAACTATGCCCACCACTTTCCTATCTTTTCAGATCCCCATCGACTCTTTCCCATTTCCTTTACCCCCTCCCTCCACCCATCAAATTGCATGACCCTATAAATCTGTCCCCTCCTTCTGTTCATCTGCACCTCTCTGCACCCATCCCTTCCCGCTCAGGGCCTGTATACACGTTTTACTAGTTATTATCGGCCTATTTCTACAGTAATGGTCTTATGCAGTACTTGTTCTTATGAGACTGAGTTCGTTCACTCAGCATCTTGCTCTCCAGTCTCTCCCAAGTGACACAGGGATTGTCAAAATTGCTGCTCCTGGGCGCTGCGTAGCATTCCACCACGTGAATATACCATAGTTTCTCATTCCATTTGGTTGTGTTTGGACACTTGGGGCTGTTTCCGTGGTTTTGTAGGTTTTTTGAGATCTGGGGAGCTTATTGTACCACAGTAGCTTGCACATTGCTGTGACGGTGGAAGCTTTCCCAGCAACATGTCAAATACTAGCAGGCTCACCTGGAGTAGATGGGTTTTCAACTCACCTTCTGGACGGAGAGAGAGAGTAGGAAGAAAGGCCTGGCAATCTAATGCTGAAAAGGAGCCAAGGAAAAGTCTTTGGACCACAACAGAATTTTTCCAATACCATGCTATCTGCAAGACGAGTCCGCTTGGGTTGGGAGTTACTCACAAGACACAGTGTTGTCATGGCGGTGGTGGTGCCACGGTGGCACTGATCTAGACCTGCCCCTCCAGTGGGTTTTCAGACGTAGTGAATCACAAGGAAAGAGACTGTCCGTCTCTCTCTGCCGAGCAATTGGTGTGTCTGAACCATGTACCTCTGTGTTGACAGCGCAGCAATAAACTCAAATCCAGCAAAACCGTGGTGAAGGTGACACAGGACTGGACAAGAACTCACTGCACTGGACACAGGGTCACTACGAACGAGGGTTGACTCCATCGTGACGAACTGCCGCAGTCCTGAGACGAGCTGGGCCCAAGCTCTTGCTGGCTGGTCCTTCAGCCAGGGCCTCCCATGGCTGATGCTTGGCGAAGCCACGTCTCACGACACCACCGGCTTCCTGCTCTACACCACGCATGGGCTTTGCAGGTAACATCTCATTTTGTCTCCTCCTTTGACCCGACCCCTTGTGTACCTCCTTCTGCCATCATGCTTGGAAAGGTGGAGGGTCATTAAAACACAGGAAGACCCTCAACCAGATAGATGCACTAACACAGTGACTGCGGCAATGGGCTCAAGTGCGTCCTGGATGGTGAGGCTGGCGTATGACAGGACACGGGTCGGATCTGTTGTTCACAGGGACGCCATGAGTCATCCTCAGCCTGACGGCACTTAACAGCAACAACAATAAGCACGGATAGAAAGTCCCTGATCAGCTGTGTGAGAGAACTCACCGTCGTGAGCAGAACTGGCGCCCACCGAGGGGATGTAACCCGGAAGTCTGAGCATCTGAGCTCTGGGCCTCGCCCTCCATGAGCCGCCAGTTTCCAGGTTGCGGGATGCCACCTGCCAGCAGTGATACATTGTGCAGGGTTGGGAGGGGAAGACCACACTGGCATAGCCGAGCATCGGACAAGACTGAACTGCTATTCTCTGCTGTTGTTCCCTTATTTCCTCCTTTCACAGACTTTGTCTCCCCGCAAGGATCTACTGTCGTGTGTGTTTCCTTGCATAAGGAGACTGTTCATCTTGTAGACAAGAGCCCATTGTCCACTGTGTTCACCACTACTGTCTCTCTGATCTGAGGAGAGGGACAGCCACATTGGAAGGATTCGAACACATGAATGAATGCATGAACGAATGAATGAGTCAGAGAGGGCGCCAAGCCCAGCCCCACTCATCAGAAGCCCCATGGCCGGGCCAGCCCTCATGGCCACTTCATTTGGCCTGCGTGGCTGCTTGGTGGGCAGCGACACACCCAGGAGCAGGCTCAGCATTTATCAACCTCAGAAAGGCAGCAGGCACCAGCGGGGGCTCCTCTGGCACAGGGCCGAGGGGCCATGCCCGTGGCCCACTCCAGCCCCGCCTGCCCTCCTTGTGGGAGCAGCGTTCACTGGATCTGCTTCACACCGACACGCTTGAACAGCAGCCCAGGCTGTCTGCATATCACATGACCTACCAGCTGCCAGGGGGGGCTGGAGGCAGCCAGGGGCTGCGGGGTCACCAATGCAGCTAAGCCGCGTACCTGGCAGGGAGCGTGTTTCTGGGGAACGGTTCAAAGAACAAAGCGCTTGGCATTTTCCTTGCCGCCCTTCGTCTTGTTTCGTCTTCCTCTGCCGTCTGGATTTGGAATCGCCCACATCGGTGGCCAAACGGAGGACCTTCTGGGGCAGCTAAGGGTGGCTGATTGGGGGAGGAGGGGGTTCAAGGTGTGTCACCCCGTGGAGAGAGTGGGGACACAGGCAGCGGAGGGTGACCTGGATCAACCCCTCCTGGCCTCAGTTTCAACCATCTCAAAAGGTTAATCTGAGGACTTAGTGTGCAAATAAAACACTTAATACTTCTCTCTCCTTCTCTCATTGAGTTCTGGTAGCCTAGTGGGTAAGGAGTTGTGCTGCCAGGCCAAAGGCAGGTAGTTTGAATCCACCAGCTGTCCCATGAGAAGAAGATGGACTATCTGCCCCCATGTGTCTCTGAAACCCCCTGAAAGGTCAGGTATGAGCTTGCTCTGACAAGAAGGCACATAACATCTCTCATTAGGTTCAGTGAATGCAGTTGGCATTGTTGTTATGTGCCATTAAGTCGCTTGTGACTCATATCGACTCTAAATGCTGTTCTATCCTGTGCCAACCTCCCCGTCTCGGACACACTCATTCCCACCACTCCACTCACAGAATCGACCCATCTCATCGAGAGTCTTCCTCTCCTGCACCGTCCCTCCACTCTCCCAAAGTCCTTCCTTGCAACATGCCCAAAGTATGTCAGACAAAGCTTCAAAATCCTTGACTGGATTCACTCTCTCCAGGACAAACCTGTTTGTTCTCCTAGCAGTCCATGGTATATTCAACACTCTTCTCCAGCACCACAGCTCACATTACCAGTGCTAATAATAATTGTGGAAACAGAACACAGGGCCTAAGAGCGTCTTCGCACCAGGGATGGATACAGAGAAGATACACATATGGCACGTTTGCTATTAATTATTCCAGACAGGGGACTGCTTGAGTCAGACTGTCAGAGATACCTGCAATATCCAGTCACCTGGTAGTCTCATGGTAAGGAGCTGTGCTGTCAACCAAAAGGTAGGCAGTTTGAATCCAGCATCTGCTCTGCAGGATAAAGATGGGCAATATCTCCCTGTGGGATTGTAGCCTCTGAAAATGCCCTGGAGGGTCAGCTATGAGTCAGTTCCAACTCAACAGCACACAATAACAACAACGATAACAAGAGTTATTAATACAAGAGAGTGAAAGGTCCTAGATGTCCTGACACAGATCTTAGAGAAGTTGAGGGCCTGGGAAAGGGTTACCCTTGCTTGAGATCACACAGTGGCAAGTGGGGGGGGGAAAGTCCCCCAGTTACTATTACTTTTCTTTTAGGAATAACTGTTATCTAGATGCCATGGGCAGTCAAGCCCTTGACTCTTCACAGAAAGGTTAATGGTTCTAATCCACTCAGAAGCTCCACACCTGTTCATTTGTTTCCGGAAAGCCACAGGCCTGGAGACCCCGTGGAGGCCTGGGGCTGCTCTGGGCCTGTGGGGTCATGATGAATCAACCAGAACCTCAGGCAGCAGCAATGGATCCTCTGATGGGCCGTTAACCAAATGGGTGACGGTTCAAATCCAATTCACTCCTGTCAAATCAGCCACTGAAAATCCTGTGGTGTCCACCTCTGTTCTGACACTAACTGGGAGTAGTCACTTGTCTGGCACAAGAGAAACCCATGTTCCCGGTCTCTAGATAGTAGGTCATGCTCAGGGCTGACCCAAGGTCAGAGTCTAGTTTGATGGAGATGAGGGATCGCCATGGCAATGCAGCCACCTGCCTGCCTAGCTCACCCCTTTCCCAAAGCAGGTTACACATGTCCAGGTGTTCTGTTCTCTGTTCCTACAAAAGGCGAGAGCTAGTGTGTTGACTGGCTACTTAGAAGTGAGACCCCAAGAGGTAAGCCGGTGAACTCTGGGGGACACAATAAGTGACCTTTTAAGGCAAAAGAGAACTGTCACAGAGAGTTTCCAAATCTAAAATTTTACAGATGTAAACTGTCCCATTTTTCTCCTGGTGGGTTTCAAACTGCCAACCTCTGGTTTGAAGCTGAGCATCTTAAACGACAACAGGATGTTAGCAGGAACCCCAGAAAGACCATCAGTCAGTCAGTCAGTCATTTCCATGGAGTTGGAACTGACTCACAGCTCACCCGCCAATGGGTTTTTCTGAGGCTGTAAATCACATGAGAGGCGATTGCCCATCTTTCTCCCTTGGAATCTATAGAATCTTAGAATAGGATTTGAACCACCTGCTTTTCGATGGATAGCACAATTCCTTACCCATCAGGCCACTCGTGTTCCCAAGAAGGACCATAATTGTTCCCATTTTGCAGATGAGCAAACTGAGGTTTGGGAGGCAAAATCACTAGCTAGTAAGCGGCCAACCTAGGTCTCTGTGAAACAGTTTGAAGCTAAAATCTGAGTTTATAGCTCCCAGAACCTCATTCCAGAGAAAGAAGGGAGAAAGGAGAGGCGAAGAAAGACGAGCACTTATCTACCTAGTCTGCCGGATGCAAAGCAGTCGATCCGCGGCAGTATAATCAATGTACTAATTCAAGGCAGGGAAGGCACTTGGCAACTGAGAAGTCTGCAGGGTCTAGGGGAGATGGCTGTACCACGTGAATCCCTGCCCACTGAGAAAAAAAATCTTGAAATGACAACACACAGCCCCTTCTCCAAAAGAGAGGTCAGCCCTTGGTGGGTTTGAGTAGTCTATGCAGTATATTTTTAAAAGCATCCAAATCACTTTCTGGAATTTAAAGATTGGGTGAATTCACATAAAAATCCAGGTTCTTGGCAGATTCTTCTAATAGCTCGTCAGGGGGGGCAGCTCCGTGTCCTTGTTCCCAGGAACTATTGGCCTGGCTCACACCTCCTGCAGAAGAGAATGTCTTCTCCATTTCATCAAGGGCTGGCCCCCAGAGGGACCTGGGTTTGAGACCCCATGTACTGCGGGAGGCTGGATGCAGGACAGAGCCGCTAGCCGACGTCTCTGCGAGAGGCCCAAGTGTTGGCAGGTTTTCTCATCTTGCCTGGATAAAGATGACTCACCGGTCAGCATGTGTCTCTGAAGGAACCAGCTTTCTTTTCCTGTTTTGTTTGCATGAAGCAGAAATAGAAGTTTCCATAACGCGATGCTGCTCCACCCGGTGCTGACAGGCCTTGGGAAGCTGCTGCTGGCACCGTGTCCAGGGGTGGAACCAGGACTGCAGGAGAGTCTGTGCTGTCCCCACGGGCTGAGCCACCTGAATCAAGGGGCTCCCGCTGTGTCCTCCCAGAGGAGAGAGACTCATGGGCAGGGGCATGTTCTGGGACTAATCCATCCATCCACCCATCCATCCATCCATTCATCCATCCATCCATCCATCGACTCCATCCATCCATCCATCCATCCACTCCAACTATCCATTCACTCCATCCATCCACTC
>NW_006399839.1:10336228-10338345 GCF_000299155.1 Elephantulus edwardii | reverse complement strand
TCCATCCATCCATCCATCCATCCACTCCATCCACCCACTCCATCCATCCATCCACTCTATCCATCCATCCATCCACTCCATCTATCCATCCATCCATCCAGCCATCCATCCATCCATCCAGCCAGCCAGCCAGCCAGCCATCCATCCACTCCATCCATCCTCCCACACACCCACTCATTCACCTGCCCATTACCATCCTTTCTCTACTCCTTCACCCATCCAGCCATTTCCGACTTATTCTTTTACCCACCCACCAAACCACCCATCCACCCTCTCACCCAAACATCTAGCCATTCATTGACCTATTCACCCATCTACCTACCCATACACTCATGTACTTAAATATACACATATATACATTTGCCATCCATTCACTTACCAGCCCACCATCTATCCACTCACATATTCAAACATCTATCTCCCCATCCACCCACTTGCCTAGCATCACCCATTGACTTAATCATCCACCCATCCACTCATCCATCAACCTACTCACTCAGCCATTCATCCATCCATTCACCCACGAATGCACCCACCCATCCATCTACTCACATACCAAACATCTATCTACTCACCCATCTAGCCATCTACTCACTCACCTGCTCACCCACCCATCCATTGACTCACTTATCCATAAATCTACCAACTCAACCATTCATCTATCTATCCATACACCAATGCATGCCTCAACCCAAATATACTATCACGCATTCACCTACTCATCCATCCATCTACTCACATCTCCAACATCCATGCATCCATCCATCCACTTACACACCCATTCATCTGGTCTCCTATCTACCCACCCATGCACCCACTCACCTAACTATCCATTTGACCCAGATTTCTACCATCTATCTGTCTGTCTATCTATCTATCTATCTATCTATCTATCTATCCATCTATCCATTTTTCCAATTCATGGACTGTTTATTGAGCACCTCCTATTAGTCACCACTACTACCAGCTTGCCAGTTTGCCAGACTATGATAGCTTCCGAGTTCCCATGGTGCTGGAAACTATGCCACTGATATTTCTAAGACTTGTAGGATCAACCATGATGGATAGTTCTCAGCGGTGCTTCCAGACTAAGACCACCTAAGAAATAAGGTCTGGCAATATCATTCATACATACATACATACATACATACATACATACATACATACATAAAATAAAAATCAACAGATGAAGCCCTATGACTCACCATGGAATGTTGCCTAAGAGAGCACTAGAAAATTGGGCCCTTTGGTTGGAATACACTCAAAATGTAGAGTGGCAACAACAATGGATTCATATGCAACAGCAATTGTGAGGCTGGCATAGGATCACAAAGGATTTATTTTGGTCTGGTCGACTGCTAAGAAAACAAACAGGTTCATCCTGGAGAGGGTTAAACCAGGCTGCTCCTTGGAGGCAAAGATTCTGAAGCTTTGTCTGACATACTTCGGACATGCTGTAAGGAGGGACCAGTCCTTGGAGAAGGACTTCATGCTTGGAAGGATGGAGGGGCAGTGCAGGAGAGGAAGACCTTTCTATGAGATGGATTGATTCAGTGACTGCGGTAATGGGGGTAGGTGTATCGGAGACAGTGAGACTGGCACAGAATAGAGCAGGGTTTAGGGCTGTTGTATAGAGGGTCACTATGAGTTGTGGGCAACTTGACGGCACTTAACAACAACAACCATATGGATAGATGGTGATGAGTTAGCACTAGCTTGATGGCGATTAGCAACAACAAGGTGTCAGAACTAAGACACTGAACTTGGAAGATACAGTAATACGCAAGCAGATTTAGATCTTGTCCTCACAAAGCCTATAAAAATGGACACCTAAAAGGTAGTAGTAAAAGAAGTTGGGGGATTGGGTAATAGTCATTAGGAGACTGACTGAATACAGTTGAGTTTCTCCTTAGAGTCAAATGCTTTCCCGGTCTATAAGTTAAGCAGATCTCTGGGTATTGATACAGAACAAATTCCAAGGGTTGTTGTTATGTGCCGTCGAGTCGTTTGCGACTCATAGCGACCCTATGCACAACAGCCCTAAACCCTGCTCTTTCCTGCGCCAACTGCACCGCCTCTGACACACCCATCCCGATTACCCCAGTCACCGAATCAAT
>NW_006399839.1:10333453-10334716 GCF_000299155.1 Elephantulus edwardii | reverse complement strand
TTCGGCCCTTTTGATTTTCTGACTCTAGCTCCTCGCACATTTCACTGTAGTATTTTGCTTTGTCATTCCGATCTGCCTTTTGGAATCTTCTGTTCACCTGTTTAGTATCTTGAATTTTTCCTTGTGCTTTGGCTTCTCTGAGCTCCAGGGGAGGGGGAGGAAATCCAAAGTTCTCACAGCAAAGTGACTCTGCTACAGACACCTTCCCTTCCCATGGGCATAACCAAGGGAAAATGTTCAGGAAAACTGACTCTTAAAGGTGCCTGGGAAGACCAGAGGACTTGAAAATTCCCTTCAAAGAAAATTAGCCATCTCCCACAAGGAGATTTCCTCCAGAATAAAGGACCCTGGAGACATTAAAAGGAAACACATAAAAAATTCATCTCTAAGTAGTAATTGCATCATAAAAAGTATTGAGTTGAAGTGCAAATGCAAATTGGGCTGTATGAATTAATGATGTAAAAACAGTTGGAAATAAGGGTACCTACTCAGAGACACAGAGAGCGCTGCTGGTCTAGTGATAAGGAGCCGTGCCAGAGAGAAAGATGGGCAGTCGCCTCCCACGTGATTTACAGCCTGTGAAAACCTGCTGGAGGGTCAGCTATGAGCCAGTTCTGCCTCAACGGCATCTAACGAAAACATGCAAAGAACACCACAGAGAAGGTGGTATACCCAACCCTCTCCCACTGGATCAAGATGAAGCAGTGAGAAGTGTCTTATGAGACATTTTCAGACCCCCAGTGACCACTCCCTGGAAATGCCAAATGATGCTCAGCATAACTTGTTTAAGACCTTCTGGATACATGAAGGTACTCACTCACTGCTCTTCTTCCACCTGAACTTTGCAAGCTCCCACTTTATGGAAAGAACAGCGAGAGATAAGAAGTCTGGGTGGTGCTGTGGTTAAAGCACTCATCTGTGCACCCAGTGATCTGCAGCTTGTCCCCACCAATTCTTCCATGGAATATGTGACACTCTGCATTCCTAATGCTTATAGGCCTGGAATTTTTGGTTTGCATTGTATCAGTAAATTTTTCTTACAGAATAAAACCTTAAATTATAGACCACCAGTAAGATGATAAAGTGCCCTCCCTTTCCCCCTTCACATCTATGCCCTGTACATCATGAAGAAGCCAGAGAGTCTGCATCCAGTTCCCAAGTCAATAAGACAGTTGGTTTAATCACCATTGGAATATGCTTACCATTCCCCTGTAGCATCTGGTCCCCACTGGATCCTTTTCATTTCCTTCACCTGCTCCCCCC
>NW_006399839.1:10332569-10333203 GCF_000299155.1 Elephantulus edwardii | reverse complement strand
TATATATATGTACTTTTAAGTTACCTTTATGAAATTTTTCTCATGCATTCATTCTCCACATGTTAGTTTTTTAATATTATTGACATTCTTACAAAAAAAAATGAAGATGTGCAAGTCTGGTTCAACATTCAGCAAAATAAAATCAAGGACCTTCCCCACATTGATATTGTCCTTCACTTATGTATTGAATTTTAGATTATTTCATATTTATATTATCATATATATATTTCTATTCACATATCCTCTGTCTCTTTACCCCAGGAGTAGATTATATTTAAAGATTTATTGCCAGAAAATTATAAAACATTACTACAAGAAACAAAAAGAGACCTGGAGAAGTGGAAGAATATCCCTTGCTCATGGATAGGAAGACCCAATGTTGTCAAAATGGCAATACTGCCAAAGGCAATTTACACATTCAATGGAATTCCAATACAAATACCAATCCCATTCTTCAACGAGATGGAAAATGTAATCTCCAGCTTCATTTGGAGTGGAAAGATGCCCCAAATAAGCGAAGTGCTCCTTAAAAACAGAAAAAGGTAGGAGGCATCTCACTCCCTGATTTCAAATCCTACTACACTGCTGTGGTAGTCAAGACAGCATGGTACTGGTACAATGACAGACACATAGA
>NW_006399839.1:10321003-10332129 GCF_000299155.1 Elephantulus edwardii | reverse complement strand
CAAAGAAGACATTCAGATGGCCAACAAGCACATGAAGAAATGTTCAAAATCCCTAGCCCTGAGAGAGACGCAAATCAAGACAACTATGAGATATCATCTCACCCCAGTAAGAATAGCAAAATTTAACAGAACAGCTAGCAACAAATGCTGGTGAGGTTGTGGAGAGACTGGAACTTTTATTCATGGTTGGTGGGAGTGTAAAACGGTGCAACCACTATGGAAGGCTGTATGGCGCTCTCTCAAAAAGTTGCAAATAGAGATACCATTTGATCCAGCAATTCATTACTGAGAATATACCCTAAAGAAACCATGACTGCCACCCAGGCAGATATATGCACACCCATGTTTATTGCAGCTTTGTTCACAATAGCAAAGAGTTGGAAACAAAGTAAGTGCCCATCAGCAAATGAATGGATAGCGAAACTGGTATATTCACACAATGGAATACTACACTGCATTGAAAAACAAGAAACTTATGCAATATTATTTAAAATTGGTGACGCTGGAGGACATTATGCAGAGTGAAATATCTCAGTCACAAAAGGACAAATAATGCATAATGCCACTGTTGTAAAATGGGACAATCGGGGTTGGGGGAGACTGAGAAAGTGGGGATAAATGATATATACTGCATTGAAACAGACGAGGGAGAGAACTGTTTAAAAGCGATATATGATTGGATATTATGGTTATGACAAGAGTCCAGAATGAAGGTTGCATAGTGGAGTGTACTTGGTGGTGGTGGTGGTGGTGGCGGGGGGATTGTATACCAATGAAAGACTTTTACTTTTCAAAGAGAAGAGTGAACTGGGTGGGTGGCGGGAAGGGGTGGCCAGGGAGAAAAGTGCAACAATGAATGACTGGAAATCCAAAATCTCTGTAAATGTTCATTAAAGTTAATTTAAAAAAAACACAACCAAAACCCTCATTGCCATTTAAAAAAGCCAACCTAGGCCTGGAGACCCTATGAGGCAGCCAGCTGTTGTGAGCTGCCCCAATGAACACAGATCTGAACTTTGCGCTCTATCCTGTGCCGTCTTCATCATCTCTGATATACGTGAGTCCATTGATACAGGTGCCGTGTCAATCCATCTCGTTGAGACTGGAAATCCAATCCATTTCCCCGGCCCTCCACTTTTCCAAGCTTCATGAGGTCCTTTTCCAATGGCCAATCCCTCCTAACAACATGCCCAAAGTGTGTGAGGTGAGGTTTCACCACCCTTGATCCCAAGGAGAGCACCCTAGTTGCACTTTTTCCAAGGCCTATTTGTTCTTTCAGCACTTCGTGGAATATTCAGTACTCTTGTCTAACACCACAACTCAAACATTTCCCCTTATCCTTCAGCTCACTGTCCCCCAGTCAGAGTCTACCCACTAGTTATCCTCCAGTGGGTTTTCAGAGGCTGTAAATCACACAGGAGGAGACTGCCCGTCTTCCCACAGAATCGCTGATGGATTTGAACCACGGGAAAGGCACCAACTTTGGGTTAGTAACACAAATCCCTACTCATTAGGTCAGCAGAGCTTAGCGTAATGCTGTGATGAGTGGGCATCCACTTGACAGCCGTGGTTTGGTAATTGTTAGACGGTCCCTCGACTGTCCTGACCCCTCCTCGCTCTGCTCTAGCCCTCTGAACTGGCTAGTTCCCAGACACCTTTATTGACAGCGTACATTCATGATCATTCTAGTTTTGTGTTTCTTTGTTTGTGCGCTGGTGCCTTTTGAAAGAGTGTATCGAGTCCCTGCTGATTGCTGGTGAGGAGCCTGGTGATGGGACTCGACATCAGTTTTCAGAGTTAGTGTGAGAAGAAAGGGCAGACAGCTGACCCCTCAAGGAAGCTAGAGGAGCCCTGGACATCGAGACTTGAGATATGAGGAGTGGTTCAGGGGAGAATACGAGTGGGGAGGGGTACAAGGAGAGGCAAGCTTGATCATGGCATCTTCATGAACCCATATTACAGCTGGTACAGTGGGAAGGTGCAGGCAGAGGTGGAGGATGAGTCTGGTCGTCTTAGAACATTCTAGAAGGTCTTAGAACATTCTAGAAGGCCTTAGAGCATTCTTGAAGTGTTAGACTCCCTAAGAAGCTGAGACTAGACCTCAGTGTTGAGTGAAAGCAGCCTTTCCTATCTCTGCAAAGTATGTTTCTTTATCAGGTCGGAGGTAAAACCGGCAGTGTGGAAGTTACCTCAGAATTCAGTGTCACCTTGGGGATCTGGCACCCCTGCCTCATGTCTGTCTGTGATTTTCAAACTGTATGCTGAGACCTGAGGAAGGGTGGGTGGGCAGCCACAGGTAGATTCAGGTGGGCGCCCCTTGGCTGCACGCTCCCTGAGGGTTCTGCTCCCACCCCTTCCCTCCATCTGGCAGCCCCTGACATGCCCAGGTCCTGCTGGATTACTCATTGAACACCTCCCTTACCTGTTTCTGCTCTTCCTACAAACAGAGCGGCAGAAAAATCCATCCTACAGAAGAGAGAGGGCTGCCCCCCCCCCCATCCCCCGCTCCTGCAGCCTGTAACTCTGGGGCAGTCAGGCAGAAACGGGCAGTCAATTTTTCAGGGAGGTGAGCGCAGCCCCGCTGGGGTGACAGGAGGCCTTTTCTCCTCCACCCCAGGGGCCTCCGCCTCCCTCACCCTCATGCTAGCAGCTGTGTCATTCCAGGGCTGCACCCACCCCAGGCTGCATGCTCTCACTTAAGAAGACTCCATCAAACACCAGCAAGAGAGAAATTCTCTACAATGCAACGCTCCACTGCCATCCATCAGCCCTTGTCCCTGCCCTGGCTGCCTCTTTGTGAGGAGCCAGCCGCCCCCTTGGCTCCTGCTCGTCCTCTGGGGATCCTGGACAGGCTCCCAGGCACAGGAGGGCAGCTGACGTCCTGATAGTTAACCAGGTATCAAGTGTGCCCTGGCTGCACCCTGATGGGGACTGGGGTGTCCCAAATCTCCCAGGAGCTATCAGGACGAGCCACACAGACAATACACAGGTGAGCCCCTCCGTGCAACCTCAAGTGCAAGAGCAGCCTCTCCCAAGGTCACATATCGTTCCAGTGACTGGCCTTGGTGTCTCTGGCTTGCAAAGCACCCTAGCCTCTGAGCTCTCCCCAGGGCATCAGAAGGAGGGAGCTTTGCTGAGTCTAAATCACACATCAACTTCTCTCTCCCCAACTCTGTTCCTTTTCCCTTCTCCTTCAAGTCTGAAGAGTCCCTAAATGATACAAAAGGTTCATGAGCTTCATACCCAAATGAAATACAATGTGGGTGAATAATTGTATAAAATACAAAGTACAAGAAAGAGAAACAATGTATATGAATGATTATAAGAAAACCAGTAAAAAGAAAAAAATTAAAAGGTATTAGTGGAGCAATTAGCAAAATTTGAATAAAGTCAATAATAAATTTATAATACTGATGTTTAAAAAGGGAGCGGGGGTAAGGAGTGCCGCTGTTAACTGGAAGGTTGGTAATTTGAGTTGACCCAGAAGTGCCTTGGTAGAAAGGTCTGACACTCCCTGGGTGGAAAATCCCCAAATGCTATGGCCCCATATCTAAAAAGACAAAAGAAAAGGGAACACGACGGGGCAGAGTTCTATTCTGACACATACAGCTTGTCACGGGGATAGAGTCAAGTTAAGGGACAACTGGTAACTAGGGTTGAGCCTGAAGATCTTGCACCCCCATAAACTTCTGCACACAAATCTCAAGGTCTGGCGGGGCCGGTGTGTGTGTGTGTGTGTGTGTGTGTGTGTGTGTGTGTGTGTGTCTGCTTCCAGGGGGATCCAGCTCACCGCAGCCTTTGCTTGCATCTGCTTCTTTCCTCGGCCTGAGAGCTCAGCAAAGCGTGGGGCTTGTCAGGTGACTCAGAAGCCAGAGGCTCAGAGAGGTGATGTGCCTTGACCAGGCCATACGGAGGGTAAGCATCATGGCTGGGACTGCACCCCGGGCCAGCTGATGACCCCCATTCAGCCTGATGTCCTGGCTAGCTGATGTGCTGACTGAGGTGAGTGTCCGAGGCCAGCTAGCCCTGCTGGGTCTCGAAAGCTCAAAGAATACTCTTGGAATCTCTGCATTTTGTGACTATGCCTTCTGTACTCACTCATGCCACAGAAAGACACCTGCTGGTGAAGCCCTTTATGTCTTACACTGCTAACCGAAGGGTCAGTGGTTCGAATCCACTAACCACCCTGAGTGGGGAAATATGGGCAGTCTTCTCCTACAAAGACACACAGCCTCAGGACCTGAAGGAGGGTTGTTATGACTCAGAAACAACTCGCCAGGCAGGTTCTGGACTGTCCCAGGGATGCTTGTAGCGCAACTGGAAGAATCATAATCATCCACCGTCTCTTCTGGGTCCTTGATGAAACGCGCCACCTCACCCTTCGCCGGCTTAGTGGCAAGAAGCTGTGCTGCAATCACAAAGGCATGCTCCGAGAAGGATGGACGATCTCCTCCCGTGTGATTTACGGCCTCTGCAAACCCACTGTAGGGTCGGCTACGGGTCTGTTCTGACTCAGCAGCACACCATCACCACCACCACAATGATCCCGTCTCCTCATCTTTGGGTGTGACAATATAACATGAAACCAGACAGAACTAGATATAGAGGTGAAAGACAGACAGACAGACAGACACACACACACACACACACACACACGTGTGCACACTGAGGGGGTGGGAAAGGTAGATAGAAGAGTTAACAAAATACCTGGCACATAATAGCTGCTCAGTAAATCTCCTGAGCTCCTTCTGCTACAGTGAAAATCTAAATCTTTTAAGGGCAATTTGCACTGGGCAGTGTGAGACACATTGAGATGGCAATTGTTTAACAAACACCAGCAACCACATTCTACGAAGCAGAGCAACCCCAGCCTAGGTGTGACTGCAAGTCTCAAGGCCTCGAGGTTGACAGTCTGCATTCCTCTGTCAGTGCTGCGGAAGGAAGGCCTGGAAATCCACATCTGTAAAGATTACAGCCCGGAAAGCCCATCAGGGCACAGCTCTGCTCCGGGACACGTGGGGTCATCAAGCATCAACATCAACTTGAGGGAAGCTAACATTAGTAACATGCTAGCACTGTCCCCATTTCACAGACGAGAAAACAAAGGCTTAGAGAGAAGAAGAGATTTAGATAACAGTTAGTTCTTGGGACGAAGTAGTAGAGGTGATTGGATGGGAAGCTGTCTATTCAGCTCCAAGCCCCACTGGTTTAACCAGCTGGTTTGCTCTTTTCCTGTCCTATTGGACAAGCTTTTCTAAGTACTCCAATTCCAGGCCATCCAGGGCCCCCCAGCTGCTTAGGTATCTCCCAGAGCTTACTGGTCACTCCAGCCTGGACTAGCCTTCAGATTTCCAGCTGAGAAAGCCATGAAGGGCTCTGAGTCTCCGGCTATTCACATCATGATCCCCCGGCTGAGACCAGCCCACAAGTAGCAAGAAAATCCCTTCCCTGGGCCAGGAGCCGCCTCATAAACCACATTCTCATACGCCCTCTGCCTTTGGGAGACCCATTTCCACCTTCTTGGCACAGCCCTGAGGCCGTCCAGCCCTGGAGGAGGGAGACCTGCTGGCCCCCAGAAGCGGTCATAAATCTGTAATTGAACAGCACGGGGGGGACTACCAGTCTCCATAAAGAGAAGCCTGAGGAATGAGGTTAGATGGTCACAGGAGGCCACTGGGACTCCCCCGCGGCTGCGCCAGGAGTCCAGGCCACTTCACACAGCTCCCTTCTGTGGTAGCCCCTGAGCCAGTCTCAGTGGGAAGGTCAGAGGACTATGAATCAGTTGTTCACGAGTTTAAATCCTGACTCTGCTGCAGGAATCTTGACAATGTCTTTTTTTTTTCTTTTCAGTGCCATTTTAACCTCCTTTTTGCTTCAAATTTCTTTACTGTGAACGGAGCTACTACTACTTCCCTCACAGATTTTCTGCAATGATTCACGTGGCTAGGCCTTATGTGTGACCATTGTGGGTGAGTGGTAGAACTCTGGCCTTCCAGGTAGGGGATCTGGGTTCGACACCCCCTCCAGTGGCCAGAGTACTGAATGCAGCCACTACCCACCTGCCAGAGGAGGCTTGCATGCAGGTTTCAGGAGAGCATTTCAGACTAAGACTAGGAAGAAAGGCCTGGCAAACTAGTTATGAGAACTATAACCATGGAAAACCCTGTTGGTGTCGGTGTCATGTGTGGCTGAGTCAGATCCAACCCATAGCTGACCCTCCAGTGGGTTTTCAGAGGCAGTAAATTACACAGGAGGAGACTGCCCATCCTTCTTCTGCAAAGCAGCTGGTGGATTCGATCCAAGTACAGTTGGGACTGCAGCACGACTTCTTACAACTAGGCCACCAGAGCTCCCTTTGAACTACAATAATCTGGTCCACAGCTGATCTTGGGGGCGGCAAGGGGATGGGAGACTCACTTCATTGTCCATGCTGAAGTTGCCAATAATCAGGGCAAAGTTACGTAGCTCAGATCAAGAAATTCTTATTTTCATTATAAAGCCCTGAAATGGACAGTTCTATGATTGCCTGGAGACAGGGAGGGAGAAGATGGATAGAGGGGGGTGGGGCCAGACAAGCCCTGGGAAGGGCTTTCCAAATGTTTTTTTCTGTTCCCATCAGGGTGTTGCGTTCCAGCCTCTGGCCAGTTTAGAAGGAGGCTGTGGGATTTACCGAGTAGATTACACAGCACTTAGCTAATGAAATGACACCCCCTCCCAAGATATCGATCAGCCGCTAGCAACCCGAGGGCTTGCAGCCGTTTCCGGACAGTTCGAGAAGAAAATCAGCCATTAATAAAATTGAATGGATGGGAAGGATGAAGGATGGAGAGAAAGATAGAGGAGGAAAGTTGGAAGGAGCTAGCAAATCAGGAAAGAAAAATAGAAAGAAAAGTGCCATTCTGATCTAAAACGGCTGAGTAGCAGCCTGGGTTTGTTTGTTTGTTTGTTTGTTTGTTTGTTTGTTTGTTTGTTTGTTTGTTTTGCAATTAAAAAGTTCTACAAGAAAATGCAAAATAAAGTGAATGATACAAACCCAAAGCAGCCTTTCACTGGAGCCTTGTTTACGCCACATCTGCCTCCCTTAACGGGAATTCACTGTCCATATTTTAAACGAGGGAGCTTTCCTACGGAAATCAAGATCTGCGGCATTTCCTGGAAACTTGGAATACTTGCTAATACTGGCTTCCATTTTTTCTATTTATTAATTTTAATGAACATTTACAGAGATTTTGGATTTCCACTCATTGTTGCATTTTTCTCCCTGCCCCACCCGTCCCCTCCAGTTCACTCTTCTCTTTGAAAAGTAAAAGAAAAATGCCTTCATTGATATACAATCCACCCACCCCCCAAGTACGCTCCACTATGCAACCTTCATTCTGGACTCTGACCATGACGATAACACCCAATCATATCATATATCGCTATTAAACTGTTCTCTCCCTCATCTGTTTCAATTCAGTATACATAATTTATCCAATTATTCTCAGTCTCTCCCCAACCCTGATATCAGTCCTATTCAACAACAGTGACACTCATTTGTGTGTGTGTGTGTGTGTGTGTATGACAATAGCTGAATGGAAGTGACAGCAAAAAGCTCTGGGAGTTTAATGATCAACTCTTCCTTCAGCCATTTCTCGCTGTGGGATTTTGTGTAGGTGATTTAACTTCTCTGAGCTACAGTGTCCTGTCTGTAAAACCAGGGTCAAACTTAAAAGGGTGTTGTTTTTCCATGCCAGCTCATAACAGAATCAAGCACTGCCCACTCCTGGACCCATTTGATGGTTCCCACATCTCAGTCCCTTGCAGCCATCACAAGGTGCCTGCCAATCAAAGGGACACGCCTCCCTGCACCACATCAGTCAACATTCAGCTGCAATCCAGAGAGTTTGCAGTAGGAAATTTTGGGAAGTGACCAACAGGCACTTTTCCTGGAAGCTCTGCAGAAACCTGCCCACCTTGGGCCAAACCTGCTGGTATTTGAAATGCTAACATCCTGGCTTCTGTCATCACAGCAACACACAAGCCACCTCCTTAAGGCAAACTGACAGATGGGTGAGTTTATAGGGTTAAGTCATAATTAGGGGCTTTCAAATGGACTACTCATAGTGATCCCATAAACAACAGACCTGCACCTCGCCCTGTCCTGTGCTGTCATCACAATGCCCAGTATGCTAAGTTCATTGTTATGGTCACTGTGTCAGTCTATCTTTCTTATTTATTTGTGTGTGGGGTGTGTGTGTGTGTGTGTGTGTGTGTGTGTGTGTGTGTGTGTGACAGTCCATCTTGTTGAAGGTCTTCCTCTCCCTGACCTTTCACCTTTCCCAGCATGATGTCTTTTCCCAAGGATGGGCTCCCTCCTGACAACATGCCCAAAACATGTGAGATGAACTTTCCCACCCTCGCCTCTAAGGAGAACCTTGGTTGCATTTCCTCCAAGAAATGGGTTTGTTCTTCTGGTGGTCCACGGGATAGCCAATCCTCTTTGCCAACACCACCATTCAAAGTACCAATTCTGCCATCTTTACTCACCGTTCAACTTTCAGAGGCAGAGCCAGCAACTGATCATGGCTTACATCAGGCTCACCTTAGTCTTTCATCTGACATCACTGCTCTCTAGTACTTTGGAGACATTCCTGGCAGCATGCTTTCCCAATACAACAGGTCTTTTTTAAAAAAATTCTATTTTAATTGTTATTTTAATGAACATTTACAGAGAAGACAACATGCGTTTTGATGTCTGCTGTTACCATATTGGGTTGTGTTGAGAAGAATAAAATCACAAAATAAAATCCTATAACAAGTTTAGTTCAGTGTCTGGGACAGAGTAAAGGAATAAAAAGCCAAGCCTGTTGCTGGTGACTCCAAATCCTGATGACCCCACATGTTCCATCGGGTTCTCTTTGGCTATGCTCTTCACTGAAGAAGACCGCCAGGCCTTTCTTTTGCAGTACCACTGGGTAGGTCAAACCATCAACCTACATAGTTTGCTTAGGAATATACCCCAAATTGTCTTTCAAATCATTCAAGCACTATGTAGAGATCTTTAAATGGGGGAGGTGGGATTAAAAAACCCCTATGCATTACTTTTATGCCTAATTGTTGCTGTTGCATGCTATTGAATCAGAACTGACTGATAGCTGACTGTCCAGTGGAATTTTAAAGGCTATAAATCACACAGAAGGTGACAGCCCATCTTTCTCCCATAGAGCAAATGGAGAGCTCGAACTGGGTACCTTTGGGCTGGTAGCATGATTCCTTAGCATTAAGCCACTGGAGCTCCCCTAGGACTGAGATGAATTATACAAGTCTGACTAGTCTTAAAAAACCACAGAGCAGCAAATGGGCAAGGTTTCACATCCATCGCCCAGCCTCCAGCTGACCCCTGCACTCATTTCTGTACCTAGCAAGACTCATTGAGCTTTTGAGAGCCTGATCCAAAGTCTGAAGTGAATGGATGCCAACCAGTGTGTGTGTGTGTGTGTGTGTGTGTGTGTAAAGAAATGTTACATACACAGAGTCGAGCATTCTGTGTGACCACAGTGATGGCAGCTGTACCCACACCATGGTGAGAAGAAAAAAGAACAAATGACAGGCTGTGACTTTCTCCAAACCAGGGAGTTACGGGCAATTTGCCTCCTCTCTTCTGCTACAAATCTCCTTTTACATTTCTTATCAGAAAACTCAGTGCCAGCTCAGTGCCAATGTAAACAGGACTAAATGGAGACGTGACTTTGTAGCAGGACTGTTGTTGGCATGGGGGTCTCAGACACGGTGGGGAGCAGTGTTTTGCAGGCCCTTCATAACTGGGGAAAAGAGCAAAGGTGGTCAGATGGCTCAGCCCTGGTGTCCTGTCCCCCAGATACTAATGGAAGGAGGAGAATAAGCTAAATTTCCCACAAGCAGAGAAAAAAGGAGCAAGAGATGATATTTCTTAGGGAGTCCTGGGTGGCTCAAATGCTTAAATGCTTGCCTACGAGGCTTTGAATTCATCCAAGAAGCAACTTGGAAGAAAGACCTGGCAATCTACTCCCAAAAGTTCATAGTCACCAGAAATTACTTAGAAACACACACATGGATTCCATGACTTAGCATTTCTTGCTGTAGTGGGTTGCGCAGTTTCCTCCAGTTTGAATCCACCAGCGGCTCTGAGGGACAAAGATGGGCAGTCTCCTCCCACTGCAACTTACAGCCTCAGAAACCTGACAGAGGGCCACTCGGAGTCAGAACTGACTCAACAGTGGTGAGTCTGATTTCTTTTTGGAGATGAGAGAAAAGGCAGACTAAGGGGCGCCTGATCCAGGCCATGGTCTTTGCAATGGTCTCTGCATCAAAGAGCTGGACAAGGACTAAGAATGATAGAAGAATTGATGCCTTTGAGCTGTGGTGCTGGAGAAGAGTATTGACCATACCATGGACCACAAGAAAACAAATAGGTACATCCTGGAGAGGGTGAAGTCGGGATGCCCCCATGGAGGCCAGGATTTTGAAGCTTCATCTGACATATTTGGGGCATGTGGCCAGGAGGGACCAGTCCTTGGAGAGGGACATCATATTCAGAAGAATGGAGAGGACAGCACAGGAGAGGAAGACCCCGGATGAGTTGGATTGACACAGTGACTGAGGTAATGGGGTAGGTGTGTCAGAGACAGTGAGATGGGCTCAGGATAGAACAGTCTTCAGAGCTGTTGTTCGTCAGGTCACTTTGAGTATAGGCAACTCGACAACACATAACAACATCTCAAAGAGCAATACGAGCCTCTCGCAGAAGCAGAGGTGGGAAAGGGCCGATGTTCTCTGCTCTGTTTGTCACTGGCAGACAGTAACTGGCAAGCTTTCACACATGGGTGCCAGCTAAGAAGCCTAGACATTAATAAAGAGGGCTTTCTGCTCAGTCATTATTCTGGCTGTGTGACTTTGTACAGGTTACGTAGCCTGTCTGGGCCGCTTTTTCATTTCTTTCTTTTTTATTTTTCAACCTTACCTACACTCAGCACACTGACATCAAGACAACACATCCTAATGGTGACTCCACGAGGGTCAAGGCAAAATTATGTTCTAGAGGACTTTCAGTGGCTAATCTCCAGGCCCAAGGATTCTGGGGCTTCGTCTGACATACTTTGGACATG
>NW_006399839.1:10318801-10320158 GCF_000299155.1 Elephantulus edwardii | reverse complement strand
TAAAGATGGGTGTGCATATATCTTCTTGGATGTCAGTTATGGTCTCTTTGGGGTATATTCCCAGTAGTGAAATTTCTGGGTCAAATGGTATCTCTATTTGCAAGTTTTTGAGAAAGTGCCATACCACCTTCCACAGTGGTTGCACCAGGACTTGAACTTTCAACCCTTCATTCAGCAGTGAACATATAAACAATCAAACCAAACAGGGATGTCATTGGGTTGCTGTTGTCATTATTAACTGTGGTCTAATTGATTATACCTCATAACCACCCAGGGAACACACTGAGTTGTGATAAGTTTTCAATCAGAAAAGAAAAATTTACATAGCGGAATAGCTGGGTCATATTGACTTTCTATGTTGAGCTTTTTAAAGAAGCACCAAACTGCCTTCCAGAATTGTTGCACGATTTTACAATCCCACCAACAATGTAAAAGAGTTCCTTTCTCACCACATCCTCTCCAACATCTATTACTTGCTGCCCTGTTAAACTTTGCCACTGTTACTGGAGTGAGATGGTACCTCGCTGTGGTTTTGATTTGCATCTCTTATTGCCTGTGATTTGGAGCATTTCTTCATTAGGTCTGTTTGCCATTTGAGTATCTTCCTCTGTGAGAATATGAGAACTGAGGCACAAACTGAGGTATGTACACAAATGTTCACCATCGCAAAAACATGGAAACAGCCCAAATGTCCAACCACAAACAAATGGATTGAGAGGTTATGGTATATTAACAAAATGGAATACTATGCAGCACACAGGAGCAGTAACTTTTTAAATTAATACCTAACTTGGGTGGGACTGGAGATTATGCTGAGTGAACTAACTCTGTCCCACAAGGATAAATATTGTATAAAACCGTTATTGTAAAATGAGTATAAGGATCCAGGAGGGGTGGGAGAGGCTGGAAGCAGAGGGATGTGGATGTGCATGGGGAAGAGGGGATTAAGAGGGGGTTGTAGAATTTGATGGGTAGAGGGAGTGAGGAAAATGTAAAGAATTTGTACGAATTTGTATTCGAATTTTGTAAATAAACAAGTCAGGGGGGAATTTTTAAAAAGAAAGACACATTTTGCAGAGTCTTTACCTCCCTGAACTATAGTGTTGCTATTTGTCAAATGGGCATGCTAATATGATCCTTGTGAGATTTCTTAAAAATGGTTAGTTTATTAAAGGAATCCACATATGGAAGAAATTATCTAACCCTCCCCATTCTGCAGATAAGGAGAGTTGACTATCCTCCATCCATCTACCCACTGGCATTCTCATCCATCCTATCATATTCCTATCTATCCACTCTCCCTACCCATCCATGCTCCATCCATCCATCCATCCATCCATCCATCCATCCATCCATC
>NW_006399839.1:10278504-10318516 GCF_000299155.1 Elephantulus edwardii | reverse complement strand
TCCATCCATCCATCCACTAGCCCACGCATCCATGCTTCATCCATCACACTCACTCACCCACCCGTACATGCTCCATCCATCCATCCATCCATCTCATTTGTCCATCCATTCACCCACCTGTCCATGCTCCATCCATCCATCTCATCCATCCATCTGCCCACTCACCCATCCATTCATCCACACCGTCGCCAATACATCTATCCACTCATCAATTCACTACTCATTCATCTACCTACCTACCCATCCATCCATCCACACACTATTCAGTCCACCCACCCACCTACTTATACCCTATTTCTCCATTGCATCTACCCTCCCATCCATCTACTCCATCCATCCATCCATCCATCCATCCATCCATCCATCCATCCTCCATCATCCATGCATAGATTCCTTCCCCCACTCATCCTCTATTCATCCACCCATCCACCCATCCATCTACTTACCTATCCCGCCATTCCCCCATCCTATCCATTAGCCCATCCATTGATCCACCTACCCACGCACCCATTCACCTACACATCCACCTATTCATTCAGTCACCCACTCATCCACACACCTGCCCATCCATCCATCCATCCATCCATCCACTCATCCATCCATGCATTCATTCCATGCGTTCTTAACCCAGCCATCTCCCTACTCCTCCATCCATCTCCCTACCCATCCATCCACTCCCTTAATGCCCCCATCCATCCATCCATCCATCCATCCATCCATCCACCCACCCACCCACCAATCCATCCGTCCACTCATCCATCTTTGCATTTCTTTGTTCTCATCCCAGACCAATGCATCCCTCCTCCAGGCTCCAGGAGTGCCAGCACCCTCCAAAGGCATCTGGAGGGGAGCCGGGGAGCAGGCCGCCCTGGGCCTCCTCATCTCTTGCTGCCAGGGAGGCAGCTGCAGCCAGACATTTGGAAGCCATTAGAACATCCCGTCTGATTCTGCTCTCCCCTGTGTGCAGCTCAGAGCTGTGGATTCCAGGGAATTTTGGCCCCGTTCCTTGGCAGAGAGAGAACTGGAAGAATGATGGAAAGCCCCCTCTCCTCCCTGTCCACAAATGGTTCTCTTCACTTCACAGCATCCAGAGCGGTGGGCAGGGAGCTGCTGGGGTTGCGGGGTCCAGACTCAGCTACAAAATTGACCGGTGGACGTTTGACCAGATTTTGAACAGCAGCTGCGATGCTGAGCAGAAGTTAGTGGAGCGTCCAGAGTGAAACAGACCAGGAAGAAAGGCCTGGTGATCCCGTTCTGAAAACCATCTGGATCATAACAGTCCGAGCTCATTGTCTGAGGGCCAACGCAACAGCAGCACAACAGCCGCTTTCAACAAGAACAACTAGTACACACACCTCATCCTTTCCACGAGGGGTCTGGGAGCTAATGTAAATTACATGCCCGACAGCCTGCAGCTGTGGGAGAAAATGTGCCTCTCTCCCATTCTAACGTCTGGTTTGCTTGTTGACACAACCAAAAAGAGGAGAGAGGGGAGGTGTCAAATGTGTGGACACATGCTGGTCAGCCAGATGCCTTTAACAAACTCACCTTCACCCCTTTTGCCTCAGTTTCTCTAGTTTGTTTCAGGCGGCCAGCTCTGCCTGCCTCACCTTTCAAGGCATATCCCCAATTGCAGGAGCCTTTCAGAGGCCTCCTCCTCCTCTTTTTCCTGCGCTCAGAACCTCTCTCTCCTCCAGGCTACCTGCCTGCTCTCTCAGCCTCTCACCTCCCATCTCATTGGTGTCCTGGGTCCTTAGCTCAGCCCAGCTCCCTCCCTGTCTGGCTCCAGCCTCTCACCTTCCACCTCCCTGGTGTCACCTCCCACCTCCCTGGTGTCCTGGGTCCTCAGCTCAGCCCAGCTCCCTCCCTGTCTGGCTCACATTCGCACTCACTCTCTTTTCTCTTCGCTCATCTGGCCTCCTGGCTCCCCGGAGAGACCCTTGTTTGCCTGCCCTGCATTGTGCCAGTCAGTCAGGCCCAGCGCTTCCGGAGGCCTGTAAGCTCCCTGAGGTGGGGCTGGAAGGGCTTCCCTCTTTGGAGCTACAGTGGGGTGGGGGCATATGCTGTGTGCGTGTGTGTCACTGTGTGTGTGATGATATGTGGATGTATGAGGCATGCATATGAATGAAGTTATTTGTGAGTGTGTGTGTGAGGGGTTGTGCACGTGTGAGAGGGTGTGTAAAGCAGTATATGTGTGTGTCAGAGGTAATGCATGTTTACATGTGAGGCGAAGTGTGTATGTGAATGAAGTGGTGTGTGGGTGTGTGAGGTGATTGCACACGGCGTGTGAGGGGTAGGGAGTGTGTGCATGTGAGAAAGATGGTATGTCTGTGTGAAAGGGAGCTGGGGTGGGTGTGTGCAGTGTGTGTGTGTGTGTGTGTGTGTGTGTGTGTGTGAGACAGGTGGTGTATGTATGTATGTGTCTGTGAGAGAAAAGTGAGGGTGTTTAAAGTGAGGGGGTGGGTGTATTTGTGTGTATAGAGATGTGTGTGAATGTGCATGTGTGTGTAAGAGAGAAGTGGAATGCATGTGAGGTGAGAAGTATGTGTGCAAGAGGTGATATATGCATGTGGAATGATGTGCGAATGTGTGTATGTGGAGTGTGTGTGTGAGGTGGAGTGTGCTTGTGTGTGCAGGGTGCTCTGTGTGTGTATGTGTGGTGGGGTGTGGATGCATGTATGTGAGGTAGAGTGTGTGTGTGTGTGTGTGTGTGTGTTAGGGCTCATGCCTGTCTGTGTGGTCATACGTGTGAGCGGGTGTAAGAGAGAGGGAGGATTTGCGTGTGTGAGAGGCTGTGTGTGTGTGAAGTAGGATGTGAGTGTGTAGGTGGGGTGAGGTTTGGCTGTTTGTGTGTGGTGGGGTGCATGTGTGGGAGGTAGTGTGTGGACAGAGGGTGTGTGTGTGTGTGTATGTGAGTGTGCATGTTAGGTGGAGATGGTATGCATCTATGTGCATGTGAGATTCTATGTATGTGGAAGTGGAGCGTGTGTGTTCATGTGTGTAATGTGGCCTGTATGCTGATGTGAGAAAGAAAGAAAGAGGTGATGTGTGCAGGTGTGATACATTACATATGTTTGTGATGCAGGGAGTGTGTGCGCATGTGTGGAGTGCTGTGTGATTTGTGGTATGTGTGTGATATGTGTTATATATGATGTGTGTCTGATGCAGAGTGGCGTTTATGGCGTGTGGATGGTATGTGCACCTGTGTGCACGTGTACCTGAGTGACATGACGTGGTTGTATATGTGTGTATGATGTGTGTGTGTGTGTGTGATGGTGCATGTGGTGTGTGACAGGTGCGTGATGCAGTGTGACGTTTACGGCGTGTGGTCTGCGTGTGCGCCTGTCTGCATGTGTACCTGAGTGATGTGACGTGGTAGGATGTGTGTGATCTGTAGTATGTCTCTGTGATAGATAGTGCACTTGGTGTGTGATATGTGTGTGATGCAGTGTGACGTTCACAGAGTATGGTTTCTGTGTGCACGTGTACCTGAGTGATGTGACGTGGTGGGTGTATGTGCTGTGTGGCATGTCTGTCCTTTGTTCTTTTTCTTCTACTCCCTCCCCTCTCTCCCTCCTTCTCCCCATCCTGTACCATGTCTTTTTTTATTTATGTCTAAGTCTCCGGGTCTTACTTTCATCTCCTCCCCACAACCCACACCCATGTCTCCTCCTCTCTCCCCCTCCCCTCCCCTCCCCTCCCCTCTCCTCTCCTCTCCTCTCCTCTCCCTCTCCCTCTCATCTCTTTCTGTACCGGCATCTCTGCCTCCATGCCCAGCTCTTTCCACCTCTATGCATGACCAGCCCATTGGTGAGATGCCACCTGACCATCCACCCCAGAAGCCCCTGAGACTCGGTTGTTTTTACTGTTGGGTGTGGTCCCCTGCTCTCTGACTTACAGGGACCCTGTGAACAGCTCTGCCCCTTGCGCGCTCCTTCTTCGTTCTCACCATCTCTGAGCGGCCGAGCCCATCGGTACAGTCACGGTGTCAATCCATCTTGTTGAAGGTCTTCCTCTTTTTTCTGACCTTTCCCTTTCTACAGGGAGCTGCACAGTCTCCTATGAGGTTCAGACAAGCAGTGCCCTCCCCAGACGTCTGGACCCGAGCTAAGCTCTGCGAGGTGGCTGCCCTGGCCACTCTCTCCATCTGCCCCCAGCTGTCCTCCCCATCCTCTCCCACTGCCTGTGACCCTGCAGCACCTGGCCCCCTGCCGTCACACCTGGGAGCACTCAGGGAGTGAAAGCCAATGCCACTGGGGACTTTGTCTTCCTGACTCTCCCTCTGGTCAGGCTGTTGTTCCTGCAGCCACACTCCTCTCCAGTTCCAACAAGAGCCCCCTTCTTCTCCCCTCCTGCTTGGTACAGGGAACCTATCAGAACCTCACCTTCCCTATCTATAAAATGGGAACAGGAATAGAACACACAGGGGCACTGAAGTGAGCTTCAGTGTCAGAATGCTCACTTATCACACAGGAGACACAGGTTCGATTCCAGCCCGTGCACCTCCTTCTGTGCTCCCACTATTGCTAGCCCCCAGGGGTGCTGGCCCCCCATCAACCCTGCTCAAACGTTCTTAGTTGCCTCCTTCATTATATTCTCCTCTTCCTTGGAGCAGGCACCTATTTCCTCCTACAACATGGGTGCATACAAATGCCCCCTTCAAGCTAAATCGGCTCTTGAACTCTGTAATCATGCTCACCAGGACTTGGTTCCAAGACAGCACACGGTGTGTCTCACAGAGCAGGCGGCAGCTGCGAACCATCAACCTTTGGATTAGTAGATAAGCTAAGCTACTTAACCACGGTGCTAGAAGGGGCCAGTCCTTAGAGAAAGCATCATGCTTGGACAGGTGGAGGGTCTGTGTAAGAGAGGAAGACCCTTGACAAGACGGATTGACATGATGACTGTAGCAACGGGCTCAAGTGTGCCAGCGAGGCTGAGGATGGCACAGGATAGGACAGGTCACTGTGAGCCATACTGACAATCACACCCTGTCTTTCACATTTGCACTAGCTCTGACCCTCCCACCAGCCTGGGAGCTCCTGCAGAGGCCCCATGTGGCCAAGTCGGCTCTCTAGGACCTGTGAATTATAATAGGAACTGATCAAAGCCAAATGGGAGGGAGCAAATGGAGATCAAGGTCAACACGTCAGTGAGTCTGGCAATTCTGCTGGGAATTCGTTTTTCAGAGACCATTGGAGGGGCCCTTACAGCCTTCCTAGGGGGCTCCCATCCCCCTGTGGGGAGGAATACTGCAACTTGGGGGCGGCCACACTCAAGCTCCAACCGCCCCCTCGGTGCCTCTCAGCCCACTCCCAGCGTGGGGATGGGAGGGCTGTCCGCTCCTGGCGCCTGTTCAAGCTGCCTGGTGAACTAAATTGATTTTTTATCGTTGCTCTGGAGCGAGCTTAATGAATCTGTTAGTGACGGCTGCCTGCCCCAAACGCCTCTCAGGGCCCGCACCAGCAGAACAGCTCTTCCCGAGAAGAGCTGGCGGTACTTAAGGCTCAGCCTGTGCCCCAGAGAGCAGCTGGGTATCAGCTGGGGTGCGCGCGCCAGTGCTGCCTGCGACTGACTTCTCGACTTCTCTCGCACTGGAGTGCGAAGATCCGAGGACAGAAAGGTGGCGCGCTGGCTGTAGGGGGCTTTCTGGGGCCCACTTCCTCTGGATCCCGTACTTGGGAGATCTGATCACAGCTTCAGCGCATGGTTCTTGTAGAAAACAGCGACAGGAATCTTCCCAAATCCAGAACCTTGTTGCCCCCACAAAAGATGGAGTGTCCCCCCTTCTCTTGATATGAGGAACACTTGCAATTGCTCTGACAAAGACGCATGCCAGCGGTTGTTATTGTTGTTGTTACTGTTACTCGGTGCCCCAGAGTCCAGTATGACTCAGTGACTACAGGACAACAGATCCGAACCTCGCTCCATTTTTATTGATTTGCACACAATAATTTGCTTATATTGTGTTTTATTCATGTACATTGTTTCGTTTTGAACCTTGCCTTTTCCTGCACCTTCCTCGCCCTCTTTGATGTACTCAAGCCCATGGTTATAGTCGCTATGGCAGTCCGTCATGTTGGGGGTCTTCCTCTGACTTTCCCTTGTCCAAAGACTGACCCCTCCTGGCAGCAAGTCCAAAGTATATGAGACCCAGTTTCATCATCCTTACCTGCAAGGAGCATCCTGGTTACACTTCCTCGCAGGTGGACTTGTTTGTTCTTTTGGCAGCCCATGGATACTCAGAACTTTTCCCCTGTAGTGCAGTTCAGAGACACCGATTCCCCTCCTGTCATCCTCATTCACCGTCCAGCTTTCAGATGCCTAGGAAGTCATTGGAAAGGCACACCTCGGTCTGTCGTTTCTAGTACAGTTCTAGAAAGACAAGAACCCAGCTTCCACTTGGTGTCCTTTCTCTTAGGATGTCCACCTTTACCACCAGCTGCGATGTTGGGAGGAAGCCCAGGCTGCACGGAGAGGCTTCGATGCTCTGACAGGTAATCCTTATAATCCTTGTTAAGATCTCATTCTGGGTGAGCTCTGGTGGCCTAGTGGCAAGAAGCTGCACTGCAATCCTAGAAGTACGTGGTTCGAATCCACCAGATGCTCTGCTGGAGAGGGAGGGAAAAATCTCCTGTACCAGTCAGATCTGATTTGACGGTACACACACACAAAATAATAAAAACAAAATAAATTTTAAAATGTTTTAAAAAAAAAAAAAGATCTCATTGTGGAATGCATCAGCCATCACCCATATGAATGGGCGCAAGAACCTCCTGCAAATTCCAGCCTCACAGAGAGCAGGCCCCCCACTCTGCCTGAGCCACCAAATCCAAGAGCATAATAAAAGGTTACTTTACACCACGGAGCCCTGGTATCATTTTGACACAGCCTGAGTAACGGGAATTGTAGCTCTATTTATATAGTAATTATGTCCTGTGTACCAGGTCTTATCCTTGAGATCTTACAAATATCTACTCATTTAACCTGCAGCAATCAACTTAGAACCTCTGTTACTACTGCCAACCTCCAGGCAGAGAACGGAGGCGCAGAGAGAGTTGCCTCTCCAAGGTCCTAGAAGAAGAGATCCTAGGTGGAAGAGCTGGGACTTGAACCCAGACAGCCTGGCTCCAGAGCTTATAGTTTTGAGAACTGGACAGTGAGTGCATGCATGGACCACCAGGACAATGGGCGTGCTGAAGGCAAAGGTGGGAAGGCAGGCCCAGGCTGGCCCCCTTCCATGCCTTCAGGGTGAGAGGTTTGTATGGAAGGAGAGAGGGAGTGGGAGGGGAAAAGGAAGGAAGGGGAGGGGAGGGAAGAGAAGAGGAAGAGTGGGGGGAGGAAAGAAGGGAAAAGGAGAGCAGGGAGGAAAGGTGAGGGAGGAGGAGAGGAGGGATGTACAGAGAGAGAGAATGGAAGAAGGAAAGACAGGGATACAGACAGATCATGGGCTGGCTTTGTGTATGCCAGAGTGATGATCTAATGATTAATATCTACCATCAGGATCTGAGGAGGGCAACCTGGAAATCAAGCCTCAACTCCACATTCCATCAATATCACCCAAGCCTCACTTGCCTCATCTGTAAAATGGGCATGATTCTAACCGCTGCAGGAGTCGTGATATAGTGGGAACATCAAGCACCAGCATGGCGTTGCAGTGAATTCACACCCACCAGACTCCTCTCCAGTGTCCAGCCTCCTTTCTCAGCCCCCACCATCCTGGTGTCCCCAGAGTTGTCTCAGCTAGCAGGGCTCCCCTGTCCCCATGAGCTGGGGTGAGGGGTTCACAGACGTGTGTCTCCCCTGAAGTGTATGATGGCAGGCTGGCTGATGACTCAGGCGCCAAGCACAGCTGCCAGCCAGCATGTCCCCTTCCTCCCAGCTGCTGGGATGCGACCTTGTCTATCAGGAGCCCTGGGAAACCCAGCGAGTCTACTCCCTGGTTTGGTAGGTGACATAAATATTTGCCAACATGCAGGCAACGATCTGATTGGTGCCTTCCCCTGAACACCAAGCTCCAGGCATAGGGGGCTGCAGAGGCAGACAGAAAGCAGGGGAAATAATGCCAATAAAGCCTGCCTCCTCTTCTCTTGAGGAGTTTAACTCTTCTGTCCCCCATCTGAGCTTATGCACAGTTAAGTCCACGCTGCTGACATCTTGAGCCATGTCCTCACAGAACCAACAGGCAAAGTCTGGGCAGCTTTTCAGAACATGTCAGAACCACCCACACGCTTCAAAGTAACAATAACATGCCCTTGCTGGTGGTGACATTATGTGCCAATGAGCTGAGTATGACTAATGAAAACACTGTGAACAATGTCCATCAGCCCTGCCCCATCCTGTGCCATCCTCAGAATCTCCAACACATTCGAGCCCACTGCTACCTACAGTCACTGTGTCAATCCATCTCGCTGAGGGTCTTCCTCTTCTTACGTGACACCCTCCACCTTTCCAAGCTTGAAGGCCTTCTCCCCTCCTAACACTATGCCCAAAATATGCGAGATGTGAGACAAAGGTCCACCATCCTGTCCTCTAAGGAGCATCCTGGTTTCATGTTCTCCAAGATAGACCTGTTTGTTCTCATGGTAACACGTGGGTGTGCCTAAAACAATACCTTCACGATCCTGTTACGATTTTCCAGTTCATGGTCTGTCACGCTATGGTGTGCTTGAATGTGATGCAGGAAGCCCTGCCAGCAGTGTTTCAAATGCCAGCAGTAGAGCTTCTGCACTAAGACCAGCAAGAAAGGCCTGGCAATCTACTTGTAAGAACTAGCCAGTGAAGACTCAAGGAAGTACAATACAGTTCTCTAGGTGCCTGGGTGGAGCCACTCATGAAGCCTTTTGTTACCAGTCAAAGCTTGGCAGTTTGACCCCATCCACTGTTGCCTGGGAAGAGCCTTGAAAATCCAATGGGATGTTTCTGTTCTGCACACGTGGGGTTACTAGTGAGTCACAAGTGACTCAGCAGAAACTAACAGCAAAAACATATTGTTGTTGTTATTGTTAGGTGCCATCGAGTCAAGTATGACTGACTGATAGCGACCCTATGAACAGCAGATCTGAACCCTGTCCTGGCCTGTGTCGTTCTTGCCATCTCTGAGACACTTGAGCCCAATGCTGCAGTCACTGTGTCAGTCCGTCTCAATGAGGCTCTTCTTCCTCTGTTTCTTTGACCCTCCACCCTTCCATGTATGTTAGGTACCCTCAAGTTGGAACAGAGGTAGTAAATCACACTGGAGGAGCTGGTCCATCTTTCTCCTGCTGAGAAGTTGGTGGATTCGAACCGCCTGTCTTTGGATTAGCAGCACGACTCTTTACCACTAAGCCACCCGAGCTCCTTAACAGCAACATAGCACCGGACAATGAACACCCTGAGTCGGAAGGTCAGGGATTTTCACTTGTTTTGTATGCAGCTGAATGTTGAATGATGTTTAAGGAAGACCAAAGAAGAACTGATGCTTTTGAACTGTGGTGTTGGCAGAGTAGACCACAGACTGGCAGAAGAATAAGTCTGCCTTGGAGGAAGTACAACCAGAGTGCTCCTCGGAGGCCAAGGTGGTGAAACTTCATCTCCCATACTTCAGGCATGTTGTCAGGAGGGGAGAGTTCTTGTTGGAATAGACGGAGGATCAGTGAAAAAAGGGGAAGACCCTCCCTCAGTAAGAAGGACTGACACAGTGACTGAAGCTTTGAACTTGAGCATGGTGGAGATGGTGAGGGCAGCACAGAAAAGCACAAGATTTCAATCTGTTGTTCATAGAGTCACTATGAGTTGTAGTCAATGGTATATAACAACAACAATGCTGGCAATTCCTAAAAATGTCCAGAGATGACAGCAATGGACTTGAACTCACCAGAAATGATGGAGTTCAGGTAGACATGGCATTGTTACTTTCTATTCTATATGATGTTGCCATGATTTGGAGCTGGTGTGCCTGTATCTTATAAAAACATGTTGTTGTTGTTATGTGCCATCGAGTCACTTGTGACTCATAGCAACCCTATGTACAACAGCCCTAAACCCTGTTCTATCCTGTGCCAATCGCACTGCCTCTGACACATCCATCCTGATTACCCCAGTCACTGAATCAATCCACCTCATAGAGGGCCTTCCCCTTCTACGCTGTCCCTCCACCCTCCCAAGCATGATGTCCTTCTCCAAGGACCTCTTCTTCCTTACAACATGTCCAAAGTATGTCAGACGAAGCCTCAGAATCCTTGTCTCCAAGGAGCAGCCTGGTTTAACCCTCTCCAGGATGAATCTGTTTGTTTTCTTGGCAGTCCAGGGTACATTCAATACTCTTCTTCAGCACCACAGCTCAAAGGCATCAATTCTCCTTCTATTCTCCCTAGTCATTGTCCAACTCTCTGATGCATAACCAGTGATTGCAAAGACCATAGCCTGTATCAGACGCACCTTAGTCTCCAGAGTGACACCATTGCTCTTCAGTACCCTGGAGAGGTCCCTAACAGCAGAACTTCCCATCGCAATATGTTTTTTTTTTATTTCCTGGCGACTGATGCCAAGAGTGTTGATTGTGGAGCCAAGCAGACTAAAGTTGTTAACAATCTCAATCTCTTCACCATACATCCTGATGCTGCCAATTGGTCCAGTGGTGAGAATCTTTGTCTTCTTGACATTGAGCCTCAATTTATACTGAAAGCTGCAATCCTTGACCCTCTGCAGCAAGCATTTCAGGTCCTCCTCAGTTTCAGCAAGCAGGGTTGTGTCATCTGCATGATGCAGACTGCTAATAGATCTTTCACCAATCCTGATGCATATTTTGGTCTTAATCCCTTAAAACTACCTATGACCATACCCAAGGATGAAATGATAGTGTCTAGGTTTATGCTCAGGTCAGACAGGGACCTGTGAACTGGAGGAATAAAGAGATCCACGAAACAAGATGGGCTATGAGCTGACAGTATTGGAGTTGGCCATGGGTACGTGAAGGTCTTTTACACGTGCAGAATGAAAAGTTTAATTAAGCGCTGGAACCAACTTGTTCAATGTAAGCGTCTCAGGTGCACACACAGATCCTCACGTAGTAAGTCTAGAGCCGGGCAACTTCTACAAATCTAACAAGCACACAGGGAGTGCTGGGGCTTTGGGCTGTAGCATGCTGTGCTGCGAACCCAAAGGCTGGCTGGCTTGATGGGAGAAGGAGAGGCAATCTTCTCCTGTTGAGATTTCCAGCCTCAGAAACCTAACGGAGGGTCAGTTATGACTCAGGACCAATTCACTGGAGGTGAGTTTGAATTTTGCACTTGACCAAGCACCAGGGAAAGCTGCCGTCACTGCATCTACATCCTCAAGCCACATTTTGAAGAACATGCTTTGTATTATTCTCTTTACATTTGTGCATGTGTGAGCTTTTTAATAATAAAAAGCAAAAACTTCAGCTTTTTGTATGAATTTTAATGAAAGTTTACGGAGACTTTGGATTTCCATTCATTCATTGTTGCACTTTTCTCCTTGCCCATCTCCTCCCCCCAATTCACTCTTCTCCTTGAAAAGTAAAAGAAAACTCTTTCAATGTTATGCAATCCCTTCCTCCAAGTCCACTATGAAGCCTTCCTTCTGGACTCCTGTCATGACAGTAATATCCAATCACAAATCCCTTTTAAACAGTTCTCTCCCTCATCTGTTTCAATGCATTTCTCCCCCCTCCTTCTCTGTCTTCCCTCAATCCTGATGTCAGTCCCGTTTTACAACAGTGGCCCTATGCAATATTTGTCCTTTTGTGACTGAGATATTTCATGCAGCATCATGTCCTCCAGGGTCACCCATTTTGAATAATATTTCATGGGTTCCTTGGTTTTCAACGCAGCATAGTATTCCATTGTGTGAATATACCACAGCTCCTCTATCCATTCATTTGTTGATGGGCACCCCAAATTTTTAAAGAAACATCTGCTAGATATGCTCGAGGGGTGGGTACCACAGGGGACTCTAGATTGCATATAAAGAGACTTCTCAAGTGATTATAGCTACTCTGTGGGATACACTTTTAGACATTCGGGGCTAAGAACAGTCCAGGAGCTGGAACTAGAAGAGACAGTCAAGGAGGACTTCTGGGAGGAGGAGAATCCTCTGCTGAGACTCGAGGGAGCAAGCACAGCAAGCCCGGTTATACTAGGGAGAGGGAACAGACTGGAGGGAACAGCATATGTTAAGTGAGTGAGCAGGAAGTGGAAACTGATACAACAAGGGAGTGGGGATCGGAGGAAGGCAGGGACATGGGGCTGGAGACATCAAGCAGGAGTCAGGTCACACGGGACCTTGTGAACTATGGACTCTTGACTTCACCCCAGAGATTGTGGGAGCTATGAAGGGTGTTGAGCAGGGGAGGGATGTGATCACATCATTGGTTTGAAACCATATCTCTGGCTGCCTTGTGGACTGCACGAGGGCAGGGGCAGAAGTTAGGAGATCTGGTTAAAAGGTTGTTGCAGAATCCAGTAGAAAAATGAATGGGAGTAGAAAGAAGTGGGGGATTTGTGAACTCTTTTTAAAAATGTATTTTTTAAAAAATAAACTTTACCTTTATTTTTTTACTGTGATTGGAGGGAAAGCTTACAGAGCCAATTGGTTTATCTTTCAACTATTCACAGATTTCTCAGAACATTAATCATAAGACCCACAATGCCATCTCACTTCCTCCACTCCCTCCCTATGATTCTCATTTCCATCAGTCCTTCAATCTCACCCCTTCCTGCCCTCTTTGTTCTTGTCCTTGGCTGTTCGTTAGACCTTCTAAGGTGATTTATTCTAAGTAGTAAGTGTCTCCTGGATATTACAGTTCACCTTGCAAATCTGTCTATTGTTAAAACTAAAGTTGTACAGTGAGCCAAAGGGGTGAATTTTGTTCAAAGCTCAAAGGGTGACTAAAGTCATACATAGCCTTGGGATTCTCACCAGCCTCCCTCAGAAGAAAGAGAATGAACAAGACTTGAGAGCTAGCTTGCCAGAGAATTTGACTTTGCATGACCAGCTAACCATGGGCTTGCTCTGGGAAAGCAAAGAAAGCCAGTGGAGTCCTGTGGGAAAGAACTGGAGGAGCCGTGAAGCATGGGTCCCCTAACATGCACATGAGAAGGATGAAGGCAAAACCATCAAGCAGGTGCAGCAGAACAATGAAGGTGGTGCTGGGAGTGGGAGCTGAGCCCGAACCTGGAGAATACTGTGGCTCCTCTCAGCATCTGAGATGCAGACCAGAGTCCAAGCAAAAAGCCGAACTGGGGCTCCCAGGGAAGAAAATGTGCAACAATGAATGAATGGAAACCCAAGTTCTTGATAAACTTTCATTAAAATATCAATAAAAAATAACCTAACAAATGCAGTGACAATAAAGCATTTATGTGAAAAAACAAAATTTAAGAAAGTAAAAAAAACAACAAAAACAAAACACCAAAACCCAACCCTTATCAATAATTTTAAAAAAGAGAGAGAGAGAATCATTGTCGTTCTTACTGTGTACTGTTAAGTCAATTCCAACTCAGAGACTCCATAGGACGCTATCCCATCCATCCCACAGGGTACTAGGCTGCAAACTTTACCAGAAATCATTTGGTTTTTCTTCCGCAGAGCCACTGGTGGGTTCAAACCAAGAGGGAGTACATATCTCAACACTGCTCTTCTCTCTCCCATCTGTTTCCCAATGTTGTATTCCTCCAGCGGAACTCACTTGTATATCAGAGAGCAAGGGAGAGCCTGTAAATACCATCCCAGGGAGCAGCTGCCTGGCTCACAGGGGACCAGGATACAGAGAGGGGCAAAAAGGGACACATCGAAGGCCGTCGAAAGCCGAGTCATGACCTGTGGCTGCTCGGCCTCTACCCAACAGTGCTGTAAGAAAAATTTTACAGACAGCCCATCTGGAGACAACAGCAAATGAATCTTGCAGTTAACCGACAGGCTGAAAGGTTGGAAGCTACCCAGGGGCACTTGGAAGAAAGACCTGGCTAACCATTTTTTTAAAAAATCAGCCTTTGAAAACCCTGGGGGGCACAGATCCACCCCAACACTTCTGGGGTCACCGTGAGTCAGAATTCATTCTGGCTTGGGGTTTTTTGTTTTTGTTTTTTTTAAAAAAAAATTTAGAAAATAACAAACCAGATTCAGAAAGGTTTAGCGATTCCTCCAGCGTCACACAGCTAGGGGCTTAGAATGATAATTAATCCACAGATAACTTGAGCATCTGAGTTCCTGGTTTTGTAGACGGGTATGTTGTAATTGTTGTTACGTGCCATGGAAGCAACTCATAGCAACCCTATGTACAACAGCTCTGAACCCTTCTCTATCTTGAGCCAACTTATCATCTCTGCCACATCTGCCACCATTACCCCAGGCAGAGTCAATCTATCTCCTCATCCAGGGTCTTCTTCTCTTGCCCGTCCCTCCACCCTCCAAGCATGACGTCCCTCTGCAAGGACTGGTCCCTCCTTGCAACATGCTCAAAGTATGTCAGACAGAGCTTCAGAATCCTTGACTCCAAGGAGCAGCCTGGTTTTACTCTCTCTTGGATGAACCTGTTTGTTCTCCATGGTATATTCAATGCTCTTCTCTAGCACCACAGCTCAAAGGCATCAAACAATGACTAGGGATGACAGAAGGAGACAGGCATATCTGAGTTCAAATCCCAGTCCTGCCTCTTGTTCGCTTTTGACCTTGGACAACACCTTTGGGCCTCCAAATGGGCATGTTTGTAAAATATGAGCTGTGATATTTACCCTATGGGGTTGCTGGGCTCAGGGTAGGGTATGAAAGCTGCAGGGACCATGTTGAGTGGCAAGTGAGTGGCCTGGGACTCGGGCCCCGCACCCCCCTGGGTGGTTATTAACCAGAGCGGCAGCCTCTGCATTATGCATGGGGTAATTTGTCCTCCGCCGCCTCCACCTGCAGGATCGATCGCCACGCTCAGCTGCCTCATTGAGATTCCGCTCCTCAGCTCCGGGACTCCATCCCAGTGTCTGGTCAATAGCTTATATTTTTAATTTGTCAATAATCAGTCGGGACCTTGGCCAGAGCCCCACAGAAGGCTTAGCAAAGATTGCTCTGCGGACTGGAGGGGGAAGTTTGCATGAAAGCGGAAAGGGGCTCTGAGTTGGACTGGCCCACCCAGGTGAGAATGGGGAGCAGGTGGGACCCACAACAACCCGGCTTCGTGGCCTGGGAGTCAGGAGACCTAGGGAGCCTGGAGTGCAGAAGACTTGGGCTCAAATCTTGGCTCTGCTGCTTTGAGGATGTGTGACCTTGACTGAGAGGCTGGCCTTCCCTGAATTGGTCAAATGGTCCCCATCCTAACAGCGCATGACACACAGCAGTAGAGCCTCATTCGTGTGTGCATGAGGCAGGTCAACCTTCCTGGACACCCCAGCAACACTGCAAGAGAGACATGTTCTAAAGACTGTTATTGTGTGTCCCTGACTGGATTCTTATTCACAGCAATCCCATCTGATGGGGAGAAGAGCTCTCTGAGGTTTCTCAGGCTATGCTGTTTATGGAGGGCTCTGGTGCCATGGTCTGTAGGGAGTCGTGCTGCTAACCCAAAGCCCTTGCTTCTCCAGTGGTTCAAATCCACCTCCAGCTCTGCAGAGGGCAGTCCCTTCCTGTGTCATTTACAGTCTCAGAAACCTGCTAGAGGGTCAGCTATGAGCCCCAACTCAGCAGCAATGAACCAATCAGTGAGAGAATGATCCCTGTAGCTGGTGATGAGGACAGGGAACGTGATACGCAGAGAGAGGAAATGTGTCTGCCCATTTTACAGATGAAGACATTGAGGTGCAGAGAATTGAATACCATTGCCCCCAAACACCTCACAACTTGGATATACCAGTGCCAGCATTCAATTCTAGGAGAATCAAACCCAGGGATTCAGATTCTAAGACACTGGCATCACAATGTACAGTGAAGATTCTGAAATGGAAGCATTGGAAATGTTGTTGTTGGGTTCCATTGAGTGGGACCCGACCCCTAGTTGAACCCCTGGCGGTTTTCAGAGGCAGTTCATCGCACAGGAAGACGTCTTTCTCACGTGGAGCAGCTGGCGGATTCGAATCACTTGCCTTCGAGATTGCAGAGCAGATTCTTACCACTAGACCACCAGAGCTCTCTAAACGTTGGAAACAGGAAAGGACAAATGCAGCTTTACCTCTCTCCACTCGTCCTCTCTTCCTGGTGACTTTTTGGGGAGAAAGTGTCTTGCTTTCTTGCCTCTAGGACAAGCTGGCACCAGACTGTAACAGGAGCAGCTGTTGTTGTTATTGTTATTTGTAGGTGACTTTGTGTCAATGTCAAAGCGCAGCATACCCCCAGACAGAGTAGAACTTCCCCTGTAAGGCCTTCTGGGCTCTCCTCTTGATGGGATCGGATCCCCAGCTTTTGCTCTTGTGATGCTGTGGGTTGGACTTGAACTGTGGACCTTTGGGTTAGCTTCAGAGAAGCAGTGGAGCAGGGAATGTGAGACTAGTTACGAGATCTCTGTGGCCCTCATGTGTCCTTCCTTAATCCATCACTAGAGAAAACGCCAGTTCTTGCCCATCCTGGGCCCCTCAACAAAGAAAGAGGTCAGGTGGGACCATCTGAAACGGAAGGGGTTTGGCTGGAATGGCTGGTGCTGCCCAGGAGGAGACAGGGACGCACTGAAGGCCAAAAGGACAATTAATGTCAGTACCAAGGCTCACACTAATCCACCAAGGCCACTCAAGGCTCACCTGGCCGGCCATGCCTCCTCCCTCCTATGCCCCACAATTCAATTCCTCCTCCCTTGATCCTGTGCCCACTGCTTGCACCTCGCTGCCTTTTCTTGTGCCTTTCACTGACCATCTTCACACTCCTCCCCCACAGCCCTGGCCACAAAGGCGGTCCCTTCATAAGGAGGCGAAGAGTCAGGGACGGCAGAGAGCACACGGTGTTGGGGACACCTGGCCTCCATCATCACCTAGATATAAAGTCCCAGGTGAGTCACTTCTGCTCTGAGCCTCGGTTCCCACACCTGCTATCTTAGCAGAGTCACAGCAGCTGTGTCTATTGAGGGGGCCTAGAAGACACGCTGAGATGCCTGAGGCTCCAAACGCCTAGCTGGTGGCAAGCATTTACAGGAAAACAACCGCTCCCAGGACTTGACTTCTCGTCTGCAGCCTCTGAGACTCAAGACACCCTGGAGAGTCCCTATCCGCCTCCAGAGAGCCTGCCTCGTGAGCCTGTATCTACTGAAATGCACTTTTTTTTTTCAGCTGGAAAAATTCCCCAGGCAGCAACAGAATCCCCAGGTGTAGAATTCAGGCACTGTTAAATGCCCCCAGAGGATTGGGGAGACTCCTGGGGCCAACTGCAAAGAATAGGCTGTGGGTATGATTTCAGAGAGTCCAAGAACATGGGGGCTCCAGGCCCTCAAGGAGTCCAACCTCTCTCAGGCACAGAGTGGAGCTGAGGCTTGGGGAAGGGAAAGGACTGGATCTCTGACTTAGATGTATACGGTGCAGAGCTGGGAGTCTGTGCTCTGTTGATTACGCCCTTCACCTGGGCAGGCTCAGGGAAACCCATCCCTGAGGCTAATGACATTTCCAAACAAGGAGGCTTTATTGAGGGTCAACTCTTGGTGCCAGCAGTCAGGAAATAAGGGGACACATTGCACTAAGAAAATCTGCATTTAGGGACCTCTCCAAATTATTGAGGAGTAATAATGTCAGTTTGAGGACTAAGGTGTGTCTGAATCAAGCCAGTTTCCGATTATTTGCTATGCATCTGAGAGCTGGATAATTAATAAGGATGATGGAAAAAGAACTGACGTCTTTGAGCTGTAGTGTTGGAGAAGAGCACTGAACATCCCATGGACGGCCAAGAGAACGAACAGCTATGTCTCAGAGAGGATGCAGCCAGAGTGGTCTTTGAAACCAAAAATGATTAGGCTTTGCCTCACATACTTTGGCTTATTGCTAAGAGAGGATATTCCTCGGAGAAGGACATGATGCTGGGAAGCATGGAGGGTCGGCAAAGGAGAAGAAGACCCTCAACTAGCTGGATTGACAAGGTGCCTGCTGCAATGGGCTCTTGTGTGTCAGGAAGTGTGAGGATGGTTTCAGGATAGAACAGAGTTCAGATCTTTTGGTTATAGGGTCGCTGTGAGTCGTACTTGACTCAACAGCACTTAACAACAACAACTGGTGGAATCACCTTTTCAGTGAAATGTGAGGAAGGGAGGATTTTTGTTTGCACTTTGATTTCCTCTTGCAATGTGCACAATCGAATTTCTTCCCCTAAGTCTGTCTGTCTCCATCTCACTCTGGTGGCTGAGTGCTTAAGGAGTTGCACCACGAACCCAAAGACACCTCATTAGAATCCACCAGCTGCTCCTTGGGAGAAAAATGGGCAATCTCCTCCTACGTGATTCACAGCCTCTGAAAACCTGTTGGAGGGTCAGCTGTGACTGCATTCTGGCTCAATGATAAACAGTAACAACACAACCTAGTGAATTGCAGCCATTCACTGAAACAGCCAGGAAGATGCAGTAGCAGCATCAGCACCAATTGCATCCCGTCTCTCTTGCTCTTCATCCTTCCCTCTCTTCCCTTCTCCTTCCCCCCTTCACTCCTCCTCTGCCTTCTCTCTTTTCTTCCTTCCCCCTTCTTTCTCCCTCCCTCCTTTCTTTTTCCTCCTCCTTTTCTTCTTTCACCCCGTGGCTCCCTCTTCCCACTTTGCTTTCTCCTTTTGTTATCTTTCTTACCTTGATCGCTCTTCTTCTTCCTCTTACTTTACTCTTTTTCCCCTCCTCTTCTACCCTCCTCTCTCCTTATCTCTCATCTTCCCTTTCCCCTCCCCTCTGCTCTCTCTCCCTTCCTCCTTCTACTCTTGCACTTTCACAGTTTTTATCCGTTAAGCATCCCATACACACTCAAGGTTTACTTTCAGAAACCTCTTAAGAACCCTAGGCCGCTCACTTTGTTATTAATTGTTGTTGTGGAGGAGCCAGTGGATTTCTGAAGCTGGAAATGGCACGAGAGGAGATTGCTCATCTGTCTTGTAAGGGGTGCCTGGTGGATTCGAACTGCCAGCGAGGCATAGCCTTTGGGGTAGGAGCACAACTGCCTATGGATTACACCACCATAGGAGGAAGACACAATTCACCACATAGTGAAACTAAGATTGGAGGTTATTTCTCTTCTCTCCTTATGGTGCCCTGGTCTTTTCAATCACTTTCTCTGCATCTGAGAGCTAGATAATGGATAAGGATGGTGGAAGAAGAATTGATGTTTTTGAGTTGTGGTAACGGAGGAGAGTAGTGAATATCCAACAGATTGCTAAAAAAAAGCAAATGCATCTTGGAAAAAGTGTCCCTAGTGTAGTCCTTGGAGGCAAAGAAGGAGAAGCTTCATCTCACACACTTTGAGCATGTTGTTACGGGGCTTATTCCTTGGAGATGGACATTTGATTGGAAAGACTGAGGGCCAGCAAAAGAAAAAAAAGACCCTCAGTGAGATGGAGTGACACAATGACTGCAGCAATGGGCTCAAGTATGACATGATGAGGATGGCACAGGTTAGGACGGGGCTCAGCTCTGTTAGTCACAGGGTCATTGTGAGTCATATTAGATTCAGTGGCACAGCAACAACAACAACAACAATATCCTGTAAGAATCAGACAGCACTGAAGCTGGGCAGTCAAGAGCGGAGCCAGGTCCTGACACTCCTACCAAGTGGAAGGGACTCAGTGCTGACCAAGCCTGCAGTCTGGTCACGTTTCATGGCACTGATGCCCTCCTTGATTCCACACGACAGAAAGATCAGGTTGGAACCCAGGCATGGAGCGAATGGTCTGCTGACTGTCAATTCTCCCTGCCTCTCCCTCCAAGGGGGCCAAGGACAGCAGGTGGGTTTGCTGAGAAGCACTCAGATGTGAAATGGGTCAGAGAGCAAATGAGAAAGGGGAATTGAGAGTGTTTGGGTCCCTCCGGGGCTAGTGGCTCTCCATGCAGGAAGGGAGTTGAGCTTTCAGATTTCCTGTGGGGCTAGGGGTGTTGGGCAGGGGGGTTTAGGGAGTTTGGGGTAAACATGGGAAAACATTTGCACTGATACAGGGGCCCTTCCAGTTTATCTCTGCCCCACACTAACCCCTCTCTGGGCCCCAATTTCTCTTACTAGTGAAGTGAATGCACTGAAACTGGGCAAGAACAGTCCTGATTTTTTTGCAGATCTACCTGTTGATAAACTCCTTACATTGGTTAGTACTGTCTACATATTAGAAATGTGTGTTTCTTTTAAGCCCAAGTGTTCAGACCTCGGCTCAGAACAATTCTATGAAAACATCTAGAAGTTAAGCTTTTAAAAAATCCCGTTGTTGTTGTTGTTGTTACGTGCCATTAAGTTGCCTGTGACTCATAGCGATGACCTATGTACAATAGCTCTGAACCTTGCCCTATCCTGAGCCAATCTCATCATTTCCAACAGACCTAATTCCATTTCTCTAGTCACTGAGTCAATCTGTCTCTTCCTGGGTCTTCCTCTCCTGCACTGTCCCTCCACGCTTCTAAGCATGACGTTCCTCTCCAAGGAGTGGTCCCTCCTGGCCACGTGCCAAAAGGATATAAGACGCAGCTTTAAAAATCCTTGCCTCTAGGGAACAGCTTGGTTTCACCCTCTCCAGGGCCAACCTGTTTATTCTCCTGGAAGTTCATGTTCAGTACTCTTCTCCAGCACAACTCAAAGGCATCGATCCTTCTATCATCTTTAGTAATTGTCCAGCTCTTTGATGCATAGCAAGTAATTGTGAAGTGGACTCTAAGTGAAGTCTGAACAATCTCATTTGACCGCGAAGAGACTGAGGTCCAAAGTCACAAATGGCAGGGTCAAGGGTGAAGGTGAGGTCTCACAGTCAGGTGCATTGCCTCTGTCCATGGTGCTGAAACTGGGTTCTGTCTGACACCAGGACATGTATGAGCTCAATCCCCTCTCACCCTCATATTTAGATTCCTTTACTCACAAAGGACTTGCTTCTCTTGCCTCCTTTCTGTATTTCTCTCTTACTGTCCATTCTCTCATTGATGGTTCAAACCCAGAAGTGTTTCATTTAGGAGAAAGAGAGGCAATTTCCTGTGGAAGTTACATCCTCAGAAACTCAGTGGACGGTCAGTTAAACGTTAGTTCTGTGAGAGTGAGTGAATGTTCTCATGTAAGATCTCTGTCATCAAGGTCAAGCAAATGAATTAATCCCATAAGCATTTACAGAATGCCTGCTGTATGCAGTATGGGATAACTACTTGCACTGAAGTGGCTAATGCTATTGTTTACCACCGAGTTAGAACTGACCCATCGCTGACTCTCTGGCTGGTTTTCAGAACTATGGAAAGAGACAGCTCATCTTTCTCCTATGGAGCAGCTAGTGGATTCAAACCGCGGGCCTTCGGGATTGCGGCGCAGCTTCTTACCACTAGGAAGTATTCATACAGAGACGCATTACATCTATTGGTCACTTAACAAAGGACAAGCTGCCCCCATATAGGGCCCTACTTGGATTGTCTCTTCAAATCCTTCCGGTGGTCCTATGAGGCCACCTCTCACTTCTAGCGGAGGAAATCAGGCACAGTGAGATAAAGTAGCCAATTAAGCAAATTAAAATGTGCCCACCCAATCACTAATTCTACAGGGTCTCCTCCTTGTCAACCTCTTTGAGCCCCTATGTTAATGGGCCAGTGTGTTGTCTTAGAAAGAGCGTTTCTTTTAGTATGGGGCCCTAGAGACCCCATATGATTCAGGCAAACTCCAGTCTTTACCCTTCTAGCCTATTATAGACTTGGTCTCCCTGAACCTGTTCCTTTAGCTGTTTTAAAAAGTGGATAATTGCTCCATAAATGTTGACAACTGTGGCTGTAATAGTCATTTTAGAATTCATATCTATGTTACGAGGAACTACTTAAGCTCACAGAACGACCTCATAGTGAGATTTCAGGCCCTCAGCCAGGTGATGAGATGGTATATTTCTGAGTGAAAGCGTGGAGGTGGTGGCTGACCGAGGGAGTGAAGGTTTCCAAAGGAACAAGCTATTTCTCTGGCTTGACATAAGCAGTCATCTTTCCCTACGAGGAGATCTAATAGCAGACCAGCATGCCTTCCCCAGCCCAGGACTCCCAGCGCTCCCCTAAAAGCCTCCTCCCAGAACTCAGAAGCCATCTCACTTCTCCTCAACCCATGACCGGTAAGCACTCCGTTAAAGGCAATATTCAATTGTGCTGAGGAATTAAAGGCCTGGATTCATGCACCATACATCACCCCAGCCGCTCTTACAAGCAGGAGATCAATAGACCAGCAATAGACATTTCATAATTAAATGAGGATGAAGGAGGAGAAAGGCAAGGATCCTGGCAGATGGCTCAGCATTTCCCTAAGCGTTTCATTCCCAGTCTTTGGAGAATGTGCCAGAACAATGAGCCCTGGCTGGAGTTGGCCCAAAATACTGCCTGAGAAAGGACCGCACTTAAGACAGACCCCCTTACCTCCAGGCTGCCTGTAGACAACTACTGTCATTCTCTGAATGGTCTCTGAAATCCAAAGCTATCTTAAGGAGTGGACCTCACTTATGACTCCATTCCCTGGCTCTGTCTAGACATCCTGGAGTTAAGCAACAAATTTTCTTGGTTCACCATGGCACAAGTTGCTCTCTAGTTAACGGTCACGTGGTTCCGACTGGCCAATAAGAACATCTCTTTCATTCTCAACATCATTAATGATTGGTTCGTAGATGTGCATGTGACGCACTTTGGTCCAGGAGGGCCCGTTCTGGAATTTTCACTGGAGCTGTTGAGAAAACAGACACTGCCTTTGCAAGAGCTGCCAAGCTGGGAGAAATGAAACCTGGAACTGATGGAGGCCAGCTTGTTATTATGAGAGAAGTGCCGGCTTTCAGAATGAAGGTGGGACTGCAGGAAAGCACCTAGATATGTTGTTTTGGTTAAGTGCTGTCAAACTGAAATCAACTCATAGCAGGTCTTTCATTCATAGGGTCTCCAGAGTCATCTACAACTCGATGGCACTTAACAACAACAACAACAACGAGAGAGCTCAGTTGGCCTAGTGGAAAGAAAGTGAAGCTATCAAGCCAAAGGTGGGGGACTTTAGTCTGCGGCACTCGGGCCTGGTTTTAATTGTTTTTGGCCAAACATTCTTCTAAGTGGTATTGCACTGGTCTGTGCATTTGCTGTATAGAGGTAACTCGTGGTTGCTGTGATGCTAAACACTGTGACACTGATGTGTCAAATGTGATAATGGTCACCCATGGTGGACACTGTTTGGTGGAGCTCCCCAATTAAAACAAGCTTGGAAGCAGGAGTGGCATCCACTTCTGAAATGGCTTGCCTCCAGAAACTCTATAAACTTGGAGAAACAATGAAAGTTATACAGGTGTCCAGGTCGTGCGTTCATAGGGTCACTATGAGTCATCTACGACTCGATGGCACTTAACAAAAACAACAACAACAACAACATAGCAGACCCTCCAGCGGGTTTTTAGAAACTGTAAATCACATAGCAGGAGCTTTCTCATCTTTCTCCTGAGGAGCAGTGGGTGGATTTGAACTATGTGCCATTGGTTTCACAGCATGGTTCCTTACCACTGGACCACCTGAGCTCCTCACACAAGGATGTAGTAAAGAAAGAGAGAGGAGAAAAATGAACAAGCATACATGCACAAACCAGTCCTGATGAAATTGCTCACCTGACTCCTGGCTTCAGCCAGGCGTAAATCCAGGCTAGACTTGGATGAGAATCCCTAAACTTCCCTTTGTCTCAAAGAGTTTGGAATGTAGTGTCTAACTTTTGTAAATGAGTCCTAACACATTCGTTAGCTCTCTGAATTGTCTAGTCCATAGGCAGCTGTGCTATTAACACCAAGGCCACATTTCTCTGGCAATTTCAGTCCGTGAGTACTTCCACGGGAGAAAGAGGGGCAATCTTCTCCTGTGCAATTCAAAGCTCCTGAAACCCACTGCCAGCTCAGCTATGAGGGTCCCAATTCTACAACAATGACTTGGGCTTTTGATTCTGGGACCACCCATCCGATATATAACTTGCTTAATGTGGGGAAAAAAATAAGTATAGACATTGTAGTTATATATGAACTTGAACTACTGATTTGGGCCAAATCATTTAACTCTTTGCCACTCATTTTCCTCATCTAGCAAATGGGTGTGTGACAAACCAATCTGCTCTGTAAACTTTTATATCACAAGAAAAACTTGAACTACATTAAAAATGTGTTTATAATAAAATACATTTAAAATATATTTATAATAAAGTGTTTTTAAAAAGTTTAAAAATTTTAAAGAATTTAAATTTAAAATTTAAAAATTTTAATGAATTGTTGTAAGTATTAAATAAGACAGTGTCTAATTCTTAGGAAGCATGAAACATATAAAGTCTTACATCTCCCTTTGGATTTTCATTCTGTTACTAGTTGAAATGAAGTTTTCATTACAAAGGTCCTCAGCTACCATTTTCAAGAGCAAACTGGGCTTTCTAGAAAACTCTGGTGTTTAGAAAAGATGCACCTCGAGAAAATGAGCCCCTGGGACTGGGCGCTCAAGACCCCAGGTCTTAGGTGATATCAAGGTCAATTGGCATAATTAATCCACAAAGATAATGCTCTACATCCTACTTTGGTAAGCAGTAACTGAGGTCTTAAAATCTTGCAAACACTGATCTCTCCATTGGTCTCTCCGTGTCCAGAGCAACAAGTGTGAAGAAAATTAAAGATGTATGAATATAATTGGTCCAAAGGATCAATCTCTCTCTTTCTCTCTCAATGGGAGGAGATTGTCTATCATTTCCCAGGAGAGCCCTGGTGCTCTGACAATGACAGAAAGCACAGCCTTCAGGTTAGCAACCTAACGCCCTATGGACTCAGCTCTCCGAACTCTAGGTCTTTTCAGTCTCCTTGACACTGAGATCAGAAGAATTAGATGGTGCCCAGCTACCACTGCTGATTATATTGAAAAGGATCATAGTGGAAAATTCCTGATATAATGGGAGGAGAATGTGGAACAAAACTCAAAAGTGTGAAAAGACCAGGCTTACTGATCTGAGAGAGATTCATGGGCCTGGACTGCTGAAAGCTTGACCCTTTGTGACTCTTCAAGCTTGGAGCTGACATCATCCCTATGACTCAATTTACAGTCAAACAAGAGACAGATGTGTGAGATGATTATTTATATAACAGAGGATCATACTCCTTGGAATAATTAACAGCATGATATCAGAAGAACAATACTTGCCCAGGGATAAATCTCAGAAGGCAAGATTGGATAGGAAAGGACAAATGGACATGAGAAATATAAGGAGAAAGCGGGAAGAGTAAGACTGCATTACATTATGAGACTTGGAGTCAATGCTAGGAAGCATACAGCATATGAACAGTTGAATGAAAAACCAATATACTCCATAAAATCTCACTCACAATAAAAAGAGAGACTGGGATACATTCACACAACAGAATACAACACAGCACTTAGAAGCAACAATTTCAGAAAACACTATGCAACTTTGGAGAGACTGGAGAGCATTATGCTGTGTGAACTAACTCAGTCCCATATGGACAAATATTATCATTATTGTAAAAATAGAAGGTTAACTAGTAAGATGTGTATGGTGGTCCAAGCGGGAGGAAAGTGTGGCAAGAGAGAGGTCAGGAGGGGCAAAGTAGAAATCACAGAGTCACACAATTTTGTGGGTGGCGGCAGGGGGTAAAGGAAATGGGAAAGATCCAGCAGGGATGGAAGACATGGGGTACTGGTTGGCATAGCCCAATGGTGATTAATTTTATAAGACTCAATGTATGGAAATTATTGTATGAAATGCAATATGAATGAAGAAAAGTGTGAAACAAAATGCATATGAATTTTGTATGTTAATCAATAGAAACTATTTTTTTTAAAAGAAAACACCACTTGAACCAAAGCCAAAAAAAAAAAAAAAGCCAAAAAGGCAAAATTTGGTTTTGGGTTTTTTTTTTTTAAGTTGGTTTGCTTACAAAGTTCATATACATTGTATTTCACACAATTCTTCATTCCCGTTGTGTTTCACACAATCATTCTCATGTATTATGTTTTATAAAATCAATCACCATTGGACCTTGCCCATCATTACCCTGTCTTTTCACCCGGATCCTTCCCATTTCCTTCCTCCCTCCCCTAAACTGAGCAAGGGTTGCAAAAATTCAAAATTTGTAAAGCTTAACTGAGGTAACAAATTTTGCTTCGAGTACAAAGTTAGCAGACTATTGTAATAGTGCTTTGAAGATCAAGTATCATTTGTTGCATGTACAGATGGCACTGTTCACTTTATTTGTATTGCGTTATTTAATGCCCTTGGGAAAATGTTGCTGGGGAAGGTAGAGAGTCAACTCAAGAAAGGAATGCCCTCTAGGAAATGCACTGATACAGTGACTGCTGTGGCAATGGACAGATGAAGGAAAGAACTGTTTAAAAGGAATATATGATTAGTCATTATATATATGACAACAGCCCAGAATAAGAGGTACATTGCAAAGAGGACTAGGGGGAGTCAGGTAATTGTGCAACAAAGAAAGAATACATAAAATAACAAAACAAACAAACAAAAAAGGTGAACTTAAGGAGGCAGAAGGGAAAGAGAGAAAATAGAAATGTGCAACAATGAACAAATGAAAATCTAACTTTAAAAAAATTAACCACACACACACACAAAAATAACCACCAAAACCAAACAAACAATGGGCTGGAGCAAGGTGAAGGTCACAACTATGACACTGACTATGACAAGGTTCCAATCTGTCGCTCATACAGTTGCTATGAATCTTAGCTGACACAATGGCACCTAACACAACAACAATTGTATAAGAAAATTGACCTTTTGGAAGCAACAGTTACTGGACTGTGGTCATACAGCTGGCCAAGCCCACGTTCACAACTCACACTCTTAACCCCTGAGCTAAGCCAGTTCTCAATGATAATGACCATCTTAGGGTCATGAGATGACCGTGGACCAGACACTGAGTAACCTTCCCACTGAATCTTCATTACGGCCCTTGGGGGAAGGGTTGGGACACGTTACAAAACTGTGAAGCAGGTTTATGAGAGAAAGAAGCTGCTCAGTCTGTTGCGAAAAGCCCTTTCTGGTCTGTCGTCTCCTCCCTTTCAGTCTCGTCTCTGCCTCCCACTCCACCCAAATACACCCATCCACTCTGATCATTAAACTGCCTTTCTATTTCTCTCTTCCAACTCTTTGCTCACGCCACTATCTCTGCGCAGACCTTCTCTTCCCATCTCCTTTGACAAGATGTAATGCAGTTCCCAATTTCAGTCTCTACAGCCAAATTCTCTGGATCAATGATGTGTGCAGTGCCTCGCCCCTGGCTGGCAGTACAGAGAGCTGTGGGCTGAAGGTCCTAAACGCTGACTAGGGAATGTCCTATGGGCTGAATGGCCTATGCGCTGGCTAGTGGAAATAGTCACTCAAGAGGACCAGGGACAGTTCCTGGCCTTGGCTTCCTTGCATCTTGACACTTGTGTGTGCATGTGGGTGAAGGGGAGGAGTAAAAGTCACATTTCCAGGCACCCTTTCTCACGGTGCTGGATGCCATGGTCATCTCACAGAAATGCCTTTGACTCATTCCTTCTGTTCCTTTATCATCTTGTTTTACCTATAAGCAAACTTGGACAGTAGGAAATTGGCTTGGACAAGGTTACAGGCTGCTTGTTGATGAGTTTTTGAGTACAAACCAAGGTTGGATATAGAGAGGGATGGAGGTGTTGGCACACCCAGTGCCATATCCACACACTCTTTGTGTTTTGACTTGGAGCCTTGTGTGCATGCTATACTGTGTCATTCAAGTGACACCAATAAATAAACACGGGTCAGGTAACAAATTGACCAAAGAGTAATGCTTCATTACCATAAAGAAGGGATGCTCGTTTGTGGACTCAGAAAGACCCTGGGCTTTCTCAAGAGCTGTCACCCTGTGACAGTGTGGACAGAGCCTGCGTCCCACCTCGTAAAGCCCCAGTGTACACGTGGGGGGGGGGAGGAGCCCACGCTCTCACTGACAGTGTGAGTGTAAGGAATTAAGAAGACTCTGATTAAACAAACAGATGTTTTCCGTCGGCACTGGAAGTGTCAACACGATCCTAATTAATGAATGTGTTAATGACTGTTCTCTGTTTGAAGACAATAGTCACCCCCTTCTAGATGTAGCCGCAATGATTCACAGGGCACACACATGTACACAGAGCCTGCGACGGAGTGGGGACACAGATCTGCCCAGAAGCAACCTTCAGGACACACAAGAGCAAGGAAGCACACACGTGTGTGCACTCACTCTATAGGCTGGGCACATGTATGATCAGGGACTGTGTAACACACTCGGAACCCAGAACATGTCAGGAAGCACACACGTGTGTGCACTCACTCTATAGGCTAGGCACATGTATGACCAGAGACTGTGTAACTCACTCGGGACTCAGAACATGTCAGTGCACATGTGAATATATGTTCACAATACACATACAACACACACACACAACAGCCACACTATGCATTCAACACTCTCACAAAGCAATAGACACATTCACAACAACACACCACAACACACATGTAACACCATTCTTACACCGTCATGGAAGTTTCCAACTCATGCCTCACTATCAATCACAAGAGGTTAAGCCCTGGTCCATGTTACCTGTTTGAGACCTCATTTTTCTCATCTGTAAAATTGGCTAATAATGTCTCCATTCCAGAGTGGTGTCAAGGGTTACACCAGATCCTCCCCTCTGCTGTCAGTTTCTTATTCTGCCAGAGCTTGTGTGTTTCCGTAGAAGCTATCCCACTAGTATTTCACATGGCAGCAGGATTCCCCAGGGTGGACTGCTTACAGTAGAACTTCCACACTAAGACAGACTAGGAAGAAAGGCCTGGCAATCTACTTCCAAAAAAATCAATGAAAAGCTTCTAATGACCACAGATGATCTTTTAAATCTAGTCTGGATTATATCTCAACATCAAGAAAACAAAAATCCTCACCACTGAGCAGAGGTAACACCGTGAGAGATGGAGAAAAGATTGGAGGTGCCAAGGATTTTGTTTTATTTATATCCACAAGCAACACACTGGATAACAGCAAGCAAGAAAGCAAAAGATGTGAGGCACTGGGGAGACATCTGCTTTCAAGGTATCTTTTAAGTGCTTAAGAGCAAGGATTTCCATTTAAAGACAAAGGTGCACCTGATCCAAGCCATGGTCTTTTTAGTTACTATATATGCATCTGAAAGTTGGATGATGGCAGAATCATTGATGTATTTGAATTGTCATATTGAAGAAGAATATCCCATGGACCGCCAAAAAAAAAAAAAAAACAACCAAAAAAACCCCACCAAACAAATATGCACAACCAGGGGTCTCCTTAGAGGCAAGGATGCGGAAGCTTTGACTCACTTACTTTGGACATGTGGTCAGGAGGGGCCAGGCTTTGGAGAAGGACATCATGCTGAGAGAGGTGGAGGGTCAGAGAAATAAAGGAAGTGGATTGACACAGCGACTTTAACAGCGATTAGAGCTTATCAGAGATGCTGATGGTGTCTCAGAAGAGGGCAAAGCTCAGATCTGTTGTTCACAGGGTCGCCGTAAGCCGGAGACAACTTGAAGGTGCCGAACGACAACAGCGGAAGAGGAAGCACCAGGTTGGACGTCACTCCTACACCGTCGTCACAACAACAGACTCAAACATGTCAACTGTTGTGAAGACGGTTTAAGGCCAGACAACACTCTGTTGTGCTGGGTAAGAGAGTGGCAGGATTCAACGGCAAATAACATCACTAACATAACAGCCTTTATTCCAGCACCTAATACGAATTGCTGCTGTTGCTGCTGCTGTTTGTGTGCTGGTCCAACTCTTAGTGACCCCAGACAGGAGAGGAGAGCAGTCTCAGAGGGTTCAATCTTTACAAAACCAAAGCAAGTCTCTGGATCTTTCTCCCTCAGAGCCACTCGGTGGATTCAAACAGGCAACCTTTCTCTTGGCAGTTGAGTACTTAACCCTTGTAAGCCTAGAGTCCCGTTATCACACAGTAAGGGGTGCATAATAGCAGCCGTCATCGGCACTGTTTTTAAGGGATGCGGGGTTTTGGGGAAGCAGGCTGCTGCACTCGCCAGGAGCCGAGTAATTTGGGCATGATCTCGCGGTGGAGAGGGACAGCTGTGAGGGAGATGAAGGAAATTCACGCGGAATATATGTACGTCTGGTACGTATGGCATATTTGGCAAAGACAGAACAGGGATGGATGGGCTCCTTCCAGAAAGCTGGGAATGGCATTTGGTGTCTCTTGTTAAAGCCAAGAGCAGACGTGTGTATGTGTGTGCGTGCTTGTGCATGTGCATGTGTGTATGTGTGTGGGATGCAAATGTGGACGTGTGTGCATGGAAATCGCACCAGGCTTGGAAGACCAAGTGGCATATGGAGAAGAAAGAGGAGGACAGGCTTCCCCCAGCGAGCAAACCACAGGATCAGGGGAGGCTTGAACCTCGGTTGAGTCCTTTGTTCTTTCCTGTGGTCCTGAGACTGGCACTTGGCCTCAGTAGCCTCATCTCTAAAATGGGGCTAAGATGACCATACCTACTCTGACCGCAGAAGAACTGATGCTTTTGAAAGTGTGGTGTTAGTGAAGAGTACTGACTATACCATGGACTGTTAAAAGAGTATGGACTGTTAAAAGTATGGTTTGGAGAAGGTACAAACAGGGTGCTCCCTAGAGGCAAAGACGGTGACGTTTGAGTCACATATTTAGGGTATGCTGTTGGGGGCAGGGGGGTGCCAGTCCTTGGAAAGGCCAGCATGGAAACGGAGGAAGACCCTCAACAAAATGAGCTGACACAGAGACTGCAGCAATGAACTTGAGCATGCCAGAGACTGTGAAGATGGTTCAGGACAGGAGAACATTTTGATCTGTTTTTCACAGAGTCACGACGAGTCGTATTTGACTTGACGGCAGCTAACAAAGGCGCTATAACTTGAAGTCATCTCAAAGGCTCCTAAGAACAGCAATGATAAGATGATGTTCCGATCTGTTGGTCATCAGGTGAGTCATAGTTAATGTGATGACAAGTCACAACAGCACCTTTGACTCACCACCACTTGTCTGTCAGTTGGTTGCATGACATTGGCTTGTACGTTACTAGGATGCCGGATGCTTTACAACCAGTATCTCTAATACCAGCAGGATCACTCATGGTGGACAGATTTCCACCTGGAAGTGGAACTTTTAGATTAGGACAGAGTAGGAGGAAAGGCCAGGTGATTGAACTACTTCTAAAAATTATTGAAAACTCTTTGGCTTTCAATAGAATAATGTCCCAAATAGTGCTAAGAGATGAGCCTCTCAGTTGAAAGGAATCATACAGTGGGTGGAACAAACCGACTCGAAAACTGGTAATGAGCAACAACATGGCACAAGACCAGGCTACATTTCCTTCTGTTTTACAGAAAGTCCCCAGAGAAGGGAACAAACAGTATCCACTTGACCCCAGGGTTGAACCTGACACACTTTTTTGAATTACCTTGTGTGTCTAAGAGCTATCTATAGTCCTTATAGAACGAGAGAGGGGGAACTTCTAAATAGAAGAGAATGAATAATCTGGAGTGCACAGATTGGACCTTGCCTTGTTGGAAGTCCTGGAAATGCAATGGAGAAGGGATCCAAAGATAGCCAGGTGCCTAAGGAGAACAGGAATTGCAAAGGATGCCATCTGAGAGATGGGCAGAGAGAAAAAAAACAGGATCTGGGAAAGGTCCCAGCCAGAGGATGTCTTGCTAAATCGTGCAACAGACTCTGTCACTTCCTGTGCCCTTGACATTACTTTCTTACACCTTAAATATCAGCTGAAGCCAAGGAATGAGGAATAAGAGACACCACAGTGTCTAATACTCTCCTCTCCAAAGAGGAGCCCCTGTTTTAAGTCTTTTGCTACGGTGGTAAAATGGAGTTGCATGTTGTTGTTGTTGTTATGTGCCATCGAGTCGCTTGTGACTCATAGCGACCCTATATACAAGAGCTCTATACTCTCTTCTATCCTGTGCCAACCTAGCCATCTCAAACACACTTATTCCCACTGCTCCACTCACAGAATCGATCCATCTCATCGAAGGTCTTCCTCTCCTTCGCCACCCCTCCATTCTGCCAAACATGATGTCCCTCTCCAAGGACCTGTCCCTCCTTGCAACATGCCCAAAGTATGTCAGACGAAGCTTCAGAATCTTTGATTCCAAGGAACATTCCGGCTTCACCTTCTCCAGGACAAACCTGTTTATTCTCCTAGCAGTCCATGGTATATTCAACACCCGTCTCTAGCACCACAGCTCAAAAGCATCAATTCTCTTTCTATCATCCCCATTCACTGTCCAACTCTCTGATGCATAGCACGTAATTGCAAAGACTATAGCCTGGATCAGGCGCACCTTAGTCTCCAGCCTGACGTCATTGCTCTTCAGTACTCTGGAGAGGTCCCTCATGGCTGACTTTCCTAATGCAATTCTTCTCTTGATTTCCTGGCTGCTGTTACCAAGAGTGTTGATTGTGGAGCCAAGTAAACTAAAACTGTTAACTAAATCTCTTCACCATCCATACTGATGCTGCCCATTGGCCCAGTTGTGAGAATCTTTGTTTTATTGATATTGAGCTTCAATCCATATAGAAGGCTGCAGTCCTTGATATTCTGCAGCAAGCGCTTCAGGTCCTCCTCAGTTTCAGCAAGCAGAGTTGTGTCATTTGCATAACGCAGGTTGTTGATGATTCTTCCACCAATCCTGATGCCACATTCCTCTTCGTATAGCCCAGCATCTCGGATGATCTGTTCTGCATACAGATTGAAAAGGTATGGAGACAGAATACATCCCTGATGGACTCCCTTCTCGATTTTGAACCATGTAGTGTCTGCTTGCTCTGTTCTGACAACTGCCTCTTGGTCCAAGTATAGGTTTCACATTAGCACAATCATGTTTGTTAGGCTGCTAATAAAAAGGTCAGTAGTTTAAATCCAGCAACCACTTCAGGAGAGAAAAATGAGACCATCCACCCCCATTCCAATTTACAGCCTTGGAAACCTGATGGGCGTTTGCCAGAAGTCAGAATCAGCTCAATAGCAATGGGATGGGTTGGAGCTGGGTTTATTGGTGGTGGTTTATTCAGTGGTTGTCACTGAATTGCCTCCAATTCACAGTCGTTCACTGTATGTGTAACAGAGAGGAACACTGTGTGGCTTGCACCATCTTCATTATTGTTGCATCCACCAGGTACGCCGAACATGTTCCAGTCTAAAGGTCTCATCTCCCAGCACTATTATCAATGGTGCTTGGGATCAATTAGCTGATTTCCAGGAACAGAAGACCAGGGATTTCTTCCTAGTCCAGCTGAGTCCATCAAAATTTGCCCACCATAGGTGACTTTGTTGGTGTTTCAACAGAGTGACTTTGTCAGTGTCATCAGAGTTTGACAAATTGACATACAGGTAGTGGTTCAGCCCCCAACAGATTTCAGAACGACCGACTCGCGTGGCAACCAGAGGCTAAACAGTGAGGAGAAATGCTGGCTTTGGGTTTGGTCTGGCTTGCATAACCAATCCTGCCTTGAGCTTGGGCAAGTCCTTTATCTTTGGACAAGAGACTTCATGCCTCGTGGTCTCAATTTCTCCCTGTGAAAATCCACTGAGAACAAACCCTACCTCCCAGAGTGGAGGCACAGAGTCCCAGTGATTCATCCTTTTCACGCACTTGCCTTAGCCTCTGGCATGAAGCTCGAGGCCTGTTCTGTTCATCTTGAGCTGAACGTCAACATCCTCACATTCTGTGTGAAGGGAAGAGCTGCCCATCACTCGGATGCTGTGGAAGTTTCAGCAGCACTTCCAGGCTAAGATGAACTCAGAAGAAAGGCCTGGCGAATGATCTTCAAAGTATCTCTGAAGATCAATCAATGAAACCTGATGGATCATAACAGCTCATTCTGCAACTGATCATGGGGATGGCGCATGGCTGGTGGCGCAAGGCAGAGCAAGCTTTTACTCTCTTGTGCATGCCGCCATCGTGGATTAATAACAGCTAATAACAGCTAATAACAACAACTGTCACCCAGAGCCCCTCTTTCGGGGGGAGACACCTCTCTGGTCTTGTCTCCACGTTTACAGATAGTGGTTCCTGCAGTGGAACGCACCCAAACATCGCCTCCCCAGTTGTCTCCAGCTGCTGCCGCGCCATGTATTGATTCAGGAGAAGATCAAAACACAAAGGTAGGAAGCTGTGACACACTCTCTCTCTTGCTACACTCTGATTATGTGTAAACAGCACATTGCAAATTATTTCCTCTTGATTTGTCAGCTCCTCAAGCCACCTCCGGGTCCCCTCAGAATGAGTAATTGGCTCAGGGGGACATTCTGTGACAACTGGCGAGGTGTAGATATTTATCACCAGGGGAGTCCTCCTGCAAGGATTCCAGAGGAGGGTGTAAGGCGAGGTGGAGGAGGGAAGACACCTAGGTAGCCTGGGGTTCTCCTCCCTCCTTCAAATCTCTCCTGGAGAGGAGCAGGGACAAACGTGAACCATACACGGAGATGCAAACAGAGACTTCTGGAAAAATGCCCAACCATGTCAACACTTAGATATCGTTGTTGATTCAGAATCTTTCTGAATTTCTATTCCACAACTCCTCCAAGGAGCTCTCCAACTTTGCACGCTCACAACTTACCCTTAAGCTCTTGTGAAATTCAAGTGTTTCAAGGAATGAGGAGTGTGGGAAGGTGACTTTCCAAATTCTATCTCTTCCAGTCATGTAACTTTACCACCTTTGGTCCGTACCCCCTCTCTTAGAGCTGCAGGATGTTGGACAAGAAATGAACTTCTTCATGCCTCCATTTCCTGGTCTTTAAAAGAAGGGATAAATCATCTACATGGCATTGAAACAGATGAGGGAGAGAACTGTATAAAAGGAATATATGATTAGGTATTATTGGCATGACCAGAGTCCAGAATAAGAGCTGCATAGTAAAGTGGTCTGGGATGGGCGTGGTGTTCTGTACAACAATGAAAGAACTTCTCTCCCCAAAGAAAAAAGCAATCTGTGGGGTTGGGGGAGTAGAGGGGACAGAGAGGAAAATGAGCAACAATGAATGCTTGGGAACCCAAGTTCTTTATAACTTTCATTAAAATCTCAATTTTTAAAAATGGTACTATTGTAGTCAAGCTACTTCAGAAACTCTGGGAGTATGAGATCATGACAGACAACAGAATAGCAACTCACACACCCTTTGCATGGGTTAGAAATGATCAGGGTCTTTCTCCAGATGCATGTAGCCTTGGGCCCCTGGAGTTTGGCAAGCAACCCACAGGCTGGGTTCATGTCTCTTTGGCTGGAGACTCCTCTGCAGTCCACACCCTGAAGTGCTGTGCCTGACAGCCCTGCATGAGCTCCCACTGCCCGGGAGTCAGAAGCAGCTAATTCACAGCTGACTCTGCTGGGTTTCCAAGGCTGGGAATCTCAAGGGAGGAGATTGTTCCTCTTTATCTTGTAGAGTCACTGTTGATTATAATCACCAGAGAAGCACAACCTCTGGGTTAGCGGTGCAACTCCCAACAGTTGTTGTTGTTGTTAGGTGTCATCAAGCTGCCTACAACTTGCAACCCAATGAACCACAGATCTGAACCCCGCCCCATTACGCACCAACTTCCCCATCTCTGATGATGCCCGAGCCCACTGTTAGAGTCACTGTGTCAAGCGTCAATCCATCTTGTTGGGAATCTTCCTTTCTTGATCTGGCCTTTCATTTTTCCCTGCATGATGTCCATTGCCAAGGTCCCTCCTGATTATATGCCCAAAGTATGTGAGAAAAAGTTTCAGCACCCTTGCCTCTAAGGAGCAAGGACTCTAAGGACTGTGCATCCTACAAGACAGACTTGTCCGTTCTTCTGGCAGTCCATAGGATATTTAGTACTCTTCTCCAACATCACAGCTCAAACGTACCAGTTGTTCTTCTGTCATCCTTATTCATTATCTGATTGGCAGATGCTAGAAGGTAACTGAAAATACCCTGATTGGATCAGGTACACCTTAGTCTTTTTTTTTTAATATAACTATTCCATGCTATGCAGCAGAAAGCTGGACAGTGACTAGGGATGATAGAAAGAGAATCGATGCCTTTGAGCTGTGGTGCTGGAGAAGAGTATTAGATAGACCATGAACTGCTAGGAAAATGAACAGGGCCTTCCTGGAGAGGGTGAAACCAGGCTGCTCCTTGGAGGCAAGGATTCTGAGGCTCCATCTGACATACTTTGGACATGTTGCAAGAAGGGACCAGTCCTTGGAGAGGGACATTATGCTTGGGAGAGTCAAGGGACATTGTAGGAAGGGAAGGCCCTTGATGAGATGGACTGACTCAGTGACTGGAGTAAAGGGGGGAGGTGTGTCAGAGACAGTGAGGTTGACTCACGCTAGAGAAGGATTCAGAGATATTGTACATGAGGTTGCTATGAGTCACAGGCAACTCAACAGCACATAACAATTCTTATTTTATTATTTTTGTAATTACCCCTTTTTAATGTAAAGAAAATTTGTATTTTATACTGGCTTTCTTACAAAGTTCTTATACAGTATTTTTCACACCAGATCTTCCTTTACTCACACCTCCTTCTACCCATCAAATTCACCCCTTAGTCTTTGCACTCAGTATATGCTGTACTCAGTCTTTTTGCACTCAGTATATGTCTTTGCACTCAGTATATGTCTTTGCACTCAGTATATGTCTTTTGCACTCAGTATATGTCTTTGTCTCAGTATATGTCTTTGCACTCAGTATGTGTCTTTGCACTCAGTATATGTCTTTGCACTCAATATATGTCTTTGCATTCAGTATATGTCTTTGCACTGAGTATATGTCTTTGTCTCAGTATATGTCTTTGCACTCAGTATATGTCTTTGCACTCAGTATAGGTCTTTGTACTCAGTAGATGCTGCACTAAGGTGAGCCCTCAATCCATGACAACAGGCCTATTTTTCTGTCTCTTGAAGAACCAGGAAAGTGACCAAAATAAGATTTGAAGAAGAGAATCCGGGTTCAAATCCCATTTCCACTCCTTTCTAGCTATGTGCCCTCGAATACACCACTTCACATCCAAGCCTCCACTTGCTCATCTGTCAAGTGGGAGGCGCGCATGCCCAGCTGGTGGTGAGGTCTAAGCTAGACTGCTACCGTTTAGTGCATGTATGTGGAGCTCAGCAAACACATTCTCTTCCCTGCAAAGACAGGAGACCTCCCCACCATCACCTCTGTCCTTTAACACACACAGCCAGGCTCGACTTGTTGAAGCAAAATGAATGCTGTCACATCGATTCTGACTCAGGGTGACTCAACATGTGTCAGAGAAGGACTATGCTTCATGGGGGTGTGAGTGGCTAAATTTTTTCAGTGGCTCACCAGGTCTTTCTTCCATGGCACCTCTGGGGGGATTTAAACCTGTAACTTTTTGTTTGACCATATTAACCATCTGCACCACCCAGGAGACAACCATGAAGACGGCCATCGTGTTACGGTGTTGCCAACTCAAAGGAAGGTAGTTTGAACCCACCAGCTGCTCCTCTGAAGAAAGATGGGCCATCTCCTCCAGTGTAATTTACAGCCTCTGAAAACCCACTGGAGGGTTGGTCAGCCAGGGGCCAGTTCCAATGGTGTACCACCATGACAGCATCATGCTAAATCAGTTAGCAGGCTCAGGCCATCAAGTTCAGTGTCAAGAGACAAAGATCCCAGGCCCCGTTATACACCTTGACTCTTGCTGTCAAGGATCCCAGGTCTCCATATATTCACCTTGACCGCTTACTATGACTTTGGATGAGTCACAGACTCTCTGGGCTTTGGTTTCTCTTTCTGTGACACAAAGGATGACAGAAGTGAGGATTATGGAATATTCTGCATGATACCTGGACCCTTAATTGCAAACAAGCATGCACAGAACCACAGCGGACAAAGCAATGGATCCATTGGAAGGGAGGCTCTGGGATGGTCCCCCTCTCACCACAGGCTCCCTGGTGACGTTTTAAGAAACCCAGGAGTTCTGGCCTAGTATTAAGGAGATGCACTGCAAAGGCATGTGATTCAAATCCAAGAGCGGCTCTGAAGGAGACAGCGGGACAAGATCCTCTCGAGCCTCTAAAAACCTGGTCAGCTATGAGTCAGTTCCAACTCCATGATATACAACAGTGGTAAGGAGTTTCACTGCCAACTCAAAGGTACAAGGTTTGAATCCAACAGCTCCTCTGCAGAAAGAGGATGTGCCATCTCCTCTGATGCCATTTTCTGCCTCTAAAACCCCACGGAAAGGTCAGCTATGAGTTGGTTCCGACTCGAAGATACGCAGCAACAACAGGGCTCTGGGTCCACAGTGTGATGATTAGTGGACGTCACCCGCATCCAGCTTAAATAGCTCAGATTCTGCATCTGTGCTTTTTACTCCACTACCTTGCCATCTCCACTTCCGTAATAGCTTGCCTCCGGAAACCCTAGGAACCTGGAGAGAGGATGAAAGGCACCCAACGGTCGAGGACTCTCCTTCACAGGGTCACTATGAGTCTCGTGTGGCTCGATGGCACTTAACAACAGTAACATCAACATAGAGAGAGATCGACTGGCCCAGTGGACAGAAGGCAATGCTACCAAGCCAAAGGTGGGTGACTTTTAATCCGCGGCCCTCGGGCCTGTCTTTCATTGTTTTTGTTCAGACATTCCTCTAGGTCATATAGCCCCGGTGTACAAGTTGCAGTACTTGTGGTTGCTGTGAGGCTGAACACTGTGACACTGATGTGTCAAATGCGTTAATGGTTGGCTACCTAAATGCAGACAGAGAGTGGGGTGGAGCTCCCCATTGAAACAAGCTTGGAAGCAGGAGTGGCATCCACTTCCATTCTAGCTTGCCTCCTATGAACCTGGAGAGAGGATGAAAGGCACCCAAGCATCGAGGACTCTCCTTCCTAGGGTCGCTGTATGTCGCCTACGACTCGACGGCACTTAACAACAACAACAACCTTGCCACCTTTCATCCTGACCTTGTGTGCACGCGTGTGTGGCCCACAAACATAAACGCTCAGAAAGCAAGCGAGCAGCAGTTCCAGCAGCCGTTAAGAGGAAATTACAAATGCATCACTCTCGGCTTCCAGCACATTAATAAAGCGAGATGATGAAGCTGGAAGTGAGGGGAGGCAGGGCAGCGTCACCAGTGGAAGGCAGTGGAAGATGGGGGGAGGCAGCTTCCTTTGCCGTCTGATTCCATGACCACCCCCGGCTGAGCGAGTCCTTTCTGCAGCAGCTGAGGGCGAGTCCGGGGCTCACACATTAGCTGTGGAGCGTGGAGATCCTGAACACGTGCACCAGGATCCAGAGAACTGCGAAGGATGGGGAGGAGAATGCCCACGCGCCATGCCAGGGTAGGGATGTGCTCTGAGATGTCATCAGACAGCCAAGCCCAAGGGTGGGGCCGAGAGACCCTAAATGAGGGCCTAGGTGGACACAACTGCAGGGTGGGGATGATTGTTGTTGTTGTTATGTGCCGTCAAGTCACTTGCGACTCATAGCGACCCTATCTATGTACAAAAGCCCTAAACCCTGCTCTATCCTGTGCCAATCGCACTGTCTCTGACACTCCAATCCCGATTATCCCAGTCACTGAATCAATCCACCTCATAGAGGGCCTTCCCGTCCTGCGCTGTCCCTCCACCCTCCCAAGCATGATGTCCTTCTCCAAGTACTGGTCTCTCCTCACAACATGTCCAAAGTATGTTAGACGGAGCTGCAGAATCCTTGCCTCCGAGGAGCAGCCCGGTTTAACCCTTTCAAGGATGAATCTGTTTGTTTTCCTAGCAGTCCATGGTATATTCAATACTTTTCTCCAGCACCACAGCTCAAAGGCATCAATTCTTCTATCCTCCTTGGTCATTGTCCACTGTCTGATACATAACAAGTGA
>NW_006399839.1:10260498-10276481 GCF_000299155.1 Elephantulus edwardii | reverse complement strand
GCCTGGGGGCCACAGAGTAGAGTCACCCTCCTTTGGCACAGGAGCATGACTTTCTGTCCACTAGGCCAACTGATCTCTCTCTATGCTATTGTTGTTGTTGTTAAGTGTTTACATTTAAATCAATCGATCAACCAACTACACATATTTAGGGAGCTCTGGTGGCCCAGTGGTAAGAAGCTGCACTGCAATCCAAAAGGCATGTTGTTCAAATCCACCAGCTACTTCGTGGGAGAAGGATGGACAATCTCCTCCCACGAAATTTACTGTCTTTGACAACCAGCTGAAGGGTCAGCTATGGTTCACTCTTGACTCAACGGCACACAACAACAATAACAACATACATATTTTGTTGTTGCAAGGTGGGACCAGTCCTTGGAGAGGGACGTCATGCTTGGGAGGGGCAGCACAAGAGAGGAAGATCCTCAACGAGATGGATTGATTCAGTGACTGGGGAGATGGGGATGGGTGTGTCAGAGACAATAAGATTGGCACAGGACAGAGCAGGGCTTAGAGCTGTTGTACACAGGGTCGCTATCTCGATGGCACATAATAATCACAATTGTGTCGTTATACACTGTCGAGGCAGGAATGACTCACAGCTGACTTTCAGGGAGTGTTCAGAGGCGCTAATTCACACAAGAGGAAAATAAATGTCCATCTTTCTGCCTAAGAGCACTTGATGTATTCAAACCAAGTGCCTTTGGATTGGCAGCTCGACAACTTACCCACTAGACCACCAGAGCTCCCTAAGCCCACAATTATTGAGCCCAAATTCTTCTCCTCTCTCTGTATCCCTACATTTTGCCAAGTGCCTTAAAGGCTATATATGCCCCATGTCCCTTCATTTTGGTCTTGATCATGTACCGGGCCTTTGCCCAATAGAATAGAGATGCAAGGGCCAGGGTGTCGATTTCAAGCTGAATCCTAAAGACACAGTGTATATTTCTGCTTTTTCACTGGCAGTTCTCACACACTCTGGCCGGCCTGCTGGCCCATAGAGGGTGACAGGCATGCAAGGAAGGGCCCAACTTTATTCTTAAGCTCCATGAAGTAACTTACAGAATGAAGTGAGATGAGAAATAAATGCTTATTGCTTTGTGTCACTGAGCTCGGTGATGTCACGCGCCCACGACTGACTGTTACAGTGAGGCATGAAGTCGCTCCTTTCATTCTTGTTCATTTACAAATATTTCTCTAGCCAATGTTTTGGCAGGAGGCAAAGGTGCAGCGATTAATAAGACGTCTGTGAAAATGGGAAGCCGTTTCTGGTATGTTAATTCAACGACCGAGCATCTACTATGCTTCAGGCATGGTGTTGCTGCCATTACTGTGGCAGAAAAAGTAGATAAAGATCGTGTGTTTTACAGCTCAGTAGGTAAAGCAAACAAGAAAACAGAAATTTCCAAGGAGCCTGATGAATATGGTGGCCACCCCATTAAATGAGTGGCTGTCCGGGGGAACACAGCAGAGAAGCTGGTGGAGTGTTGCAATGCACAGTGGAAAGTGCTGGAATGAGATTTGTTTGGGCAGCTCGGGGGAGATGTCTGTTTCCCCTCAAACGCCTATGTTGATGGAGACCAGAGATACGGATGAAGGAAGGCTTCTCAAGGCAGATGGTAGCTGAACTGAGCTCTGGAGATTAAATACTTAGGTGTTTGTTATGTGCTATCAAGTTGCCTGTGACTCACAGCAACCCTATGTACAACAGCCCTAAACCCTGCTCTACCCGTTGCCAATCTTATTGTCTCCGACACACCTACTCCCATTACCCCAGTCACTGAATCAATTAATCTCACTGAGGGTCTTCCTTTCCTGTGCTGTCCCTCCACCCTCCCAAGCATGAAGTCCCTCTCCAAGGACTGGTCCCTCCTCGCAACATGGAAGCATCACAATCCTTGTCTCCAAGGAGCAGCCTGGCTTCACCCTCTCTAGGAAAGACTTGTTTGTTCTCCTAGCAGTCCATGGCATATTCAATACTCTTCTCCAGCACCACAGCACAAAGGCATCAATTCTCCTTCTATCCTCCCTAGTCATTGTCCAGCTCTCTGATGCATAGCAAGTGATTGCAAAGACCCTGGCCTGTGTCAGACACACCTTATTCTCCAGACTGACACTACTGCTCTTCAGTACTTTGGAGAGGTCTCTAACAGCAGACTTTCACAATGCAATTCATCTTTTAAATTCCTGGCTGCTGGTACAAAGAGTGTTGATTGTAGAGTCAAGCAAATTGAAGCTGCCAACAATCTCAATCTCTTCACCATCTATCATTATGCTGCCAACTGGACCAGTGGTGAGAATCTTTGTTTTCTTGATGTTAAGCTTCAATCAATATTGGAGGCTGCAGTTCTTGATCTTCTGCAGTAAGCACTTCAGGTCTTACTCAGTTTCAGCAAGCAGGGTTGTGTCATCTGCATAAGGCAGACTGTTGATGAGTCTACCTCCAATTCTGTTTCCACACTTCTCCTCATAGAGCCCAGCCTCCCGGATCATCTGTTCCACATATAGATTGAAAAGATATGGAGACAGGACACATCCTTGACGCACAGCCTTCCCAGTTTTAAACCAGGAAGTGTTTCCTTGCTCTCTTCTGATGACTGCCTCCTGGTCCAAGTATAAGTTTTGCATAAGCATGATCAAGTGTTCTGGGATTCCCAGTATTATGAGAGTCAGTCACATTTTGTTTTGATCCACACAGTCAAATGCCTTTGCATAGTCAATGAAACACAGATAAACATTCCTCTGGTACTCTCTGTTTTCAGCCAAGATCCACCTGACACTAGCTATAATATCCCTAGTGCCAAGGCCTCTTCTAAATCCAGCCTGCACTTCAGGCAGTTCTCTGTTGATGTGCTGTTCCAGTCATTTTTGGATAATCCACCTTTTAGGTGGAGAAAGAATAAAAAGGAGGGGAGGGGAGAGGAAACAGAGTTGTAGGCAGAAGTTACTGCAAGAGCAGAGGTAGGGGGACAGGGGACAAATAGCCTGAAGCTTTGGGATCAAGAGCATTTCTGTGCTGGAGCATAGAAGGAAGAAGGAGAGGCAGGAGCTGAGATTCTGGGAAGCAGAGACCATGAAGGACTCTGAGTATCAATCTGAGCATACTGACTTGATCTAAGGAAGGGAAATAGGGAGCTATGGGAGGCTTTTGATTGAGAGAACATACTGTAAGTTTGGAATTTTGGAACAACGGGGTGGCTGGAACAAAGTCAGTTTAAGGAGGACCAGGATGAGAGCCATACTGGGGAAATGTGGGGATGAGAATGGGTGCACTGTCTGTCAAAGTGTCCTTGAACTTTGGAGATGAACCTACAACTGTTATATGATATGGATCTTCGAGGGGTAGGTGGTATGTCTGGACATGGTAGGTGAATAGACTCAGGACTGGAATTTAGACCCTCAGATTGTTAACCCCAGGACCACTCCACAATTTCACTGTTTCCAATCTCCATATTTAGGTTAATGGCAATTATAATAATGATTATTTTATTATAAATTATATTGATAGAGATATACACATATAAAATGTTGTTGTGTACCTTCAAATCAGAACACACTCATAGCTGACCCTCCAGTGGGTTTTCAGAGGCAGTAAATTATATTGATAGAGATATACACATATAAAATGTTGTTGTGTACCTTCGAATCAGAACACACTCATAGCTGACCCTCCAGTGGGTTTTCAGAGGCAGTAAATTACACGGGAGGAGATTTCTCATCTTTCTCTCTCACTGAAGCTGACAGATTCTAACCCCATGCTTTGTGGGATGGTAGTACAGCTCCTTACCACTGGGCAACCAGAGCTCCCTAATATAATGTTGTGGTTGTGAGTACCTTTGAGTCAGAACTGACACACAGCTGACGCTCCAGCAAGTGAGTCTCATCCTTCTCCTGCAGATCATCTGGTGGATTGAAACCGCACACCTTTGGGACTGCAGAGCAGCTTCTTACCACTAGGCTATCAGAATAGATGCAATATTAAACATATTATTGTCTCAACACTTTTGGTACCAGCAGCCAGGAAATCAAAAGATGAATTGCATTGGGAAAGTGTGCTGTCAGGGAATCTCTCCAGAGTACTGCAGAGCAACGATGTCAGTCTGAAGAGTAAGGTGCACCTGATTCAGCCCATAGTCGCTGCAATTACTTGATGTGCATCAGAAAGCTGGACAATGACTAGGGATGATAGAAGGAGAATTGATGCTTTTGAGCTGAGATGCTGGAGAAAAGTACTGAATATACCATGAACTGCTAGGAGAACAAATCGGTTCACCCTGGAGAGGGTGAAACCACTCTGCTTCTTGGAAGCAAGGATTCTGAGCCTTCATCTGACCTACTTTGGGCATGGTGCACGGAGGGATCAGTCCTTGGAAAGGGACATCATGCTTAGAAGAATGAAGATAGTGCAAGAGAGGAAGGCTTCGACGAGTTGGATTGACTCAGTGACTGGGGTAATGGGGATGGGTGTGTCAGAGACGATAAAGTTGACACAGGATAAAGCAGGGTATAGGGCTGTTGTACATAGGGTCACTATAAGTTGCAGGTGACTCAGTGGCACAGAATAACAACAAACAACCATTGTCTCATAATATATGTCTTACATAAGTATGGGCAATCTCCTCCCATGCAATTAACTGCCTCTGCAGATCCACTGGAGAGTCACCTATGGGTCGTTTCTGACTTAATGGTAAACAACAATATATATAATTGAGCATGACAGAGATCATGATTATATAGGATGTCTAGGATAGGACAAGGTTCAGACCTGTTGCTCACAGGGTCACGACGAGTCCTGGCTGACTTCATGGCATCCAATAACATCTCACATGTGATAATATATTTTAAATCCACTGCCACTGGGTGGGGTTTCAACTCATAGTGACCCCCCCCAACAGGTTTTCTAAGGTTATAAACCCTTATGGGGGAGACTGACCGCCCATCTTTCTCCCTCAGATCTCCTAGCAGATTTGAACTACTGATTTCCCAGATGTCCAACATGTCATCAAAGCTCTTCGTTAATTATGTTAGATAAATTATTATTCACCCACTTGTCATTGAATTGGGACCAACTCAGCTGACCCTCCAATGGAGGAAATTGCTCATTCTTCCCCCTGAGAGCAGCTGGTGGACTCGAACTGCCTGCTTTGGGGTTGACAGTGCAAGCTTCTTACCACTAGGCCTTGTGTGAGCCAAGATTAAACTGACTACCTTTAAGCTGAATCTGACTCATAGAAACCATCAGGTTTTTAAGGCTGAAAAACTTTTCTTAAGTATAAAAGCCTGTTTTTACTACTTAAAAAAAACTCATGATGTTTTCCTAAAATCATGAAGGGTCAGGATTCTCCATTTCAGAGGTGAGAAGATGTTCAAAAGTTGAAGAAACTTAAAGCAGAGCCTTGGTTTACCTTTTTAGGGATAGAAGTAGGAGAGCCCATGGAGAATGGCAGGAAAGGGCTGAAAAGAGGACAGGTGTATAGCATAAGATGTTGTCTTCTATACAGAGAGACAGGAGAGCATTAAGTTGGGTGAACTAACTCAGTCTGATAAGGTCAAATACTGCATAGACTATTATTGTAAAAATAGAAGGATGGTTTGTAAAAGTGGTGGGAGCAAGGGGGTGAGGGTCAACAAGGGGGAAATCACAGGGTCTCACAATTTGGTGGGTGGAGGGAGATGGGAAAAGGCAACGGGAAAGATCCAGTGGGGACCTGAAAAGACGGGGTAATGGTGGGCACTAACGGTGATTCATTTTATAAAACACAATGAATGGGAATGGCTGTATGAAACACAATGTGAATGAAGGAAAAGTGTGAAATAAAATGTAAACAAATTTTACATGCAAAACAATATAAAATAAAATATATTTTTTAAAAAGAGTGAAGACAAAGATGCTGATGATGGTCATGATGGAAGGGTTCAGATGGACATTACTGTTGGCTCCACCATGTGACTTTTAGTAAAACACCTAAGGCTTTGTGCCTCAGTTTCCCCCCCCCCCATCTGACAACTGAAGGACTCTAGTCTGCGGCGGTGGTTGTTAATCTGCGTTCTCCTGCTGGCATCATCAGCACCACCTGTGAGCTTGTTGCCCCCTGAGTCAGTTCCAACTCACAACTGCCGGTGGAGGTGCCAGCCTTGACCATCTCCACGACTCGGACCCACTAGTGAGGTGACAGTGTAGTCTTAGAGCGCTCCAGCCTGGGGAATCTCTCGTCCAGTCCCACCTCTGACACCGCGCCGCTATGACTCATCAAGATTTCCCTGAGTGATTTTGGAAGTAGATCACCACGCTTTTCCTCCTCCTCTGCCTTGGGCTGGAATCTCTGCTCTCTCAGTCTCGAAGTCACCAGGGGGGACCCGGCTGTTAGCTGGCATGCCAGCGATGGAGCTTCCAACGTCATAGGAAGACACCAGCCACCGCCAGTAGGAAAAATCAAGATGGCTGTGGGTGAGTTTGCAGGAAATGCAAATTCTCAAACCCTCCCCAGAGCGACTCCTTCTGAATCTCTGGAACTCAAGAATCTACTTAACTAGACCTTCTGGGTAACCTCAACACGCCTTTGAGGAGGGCAAGGGAGGAAAAGGAGTATCAGTGAGTGACTGAAAACCCAGCTTCTTCGGAAACTGTCACAAATAGCACAATTAAAAAAAAATATAAGTAACACCTCAACAACAACAAAAAAAGCAAACAAAAAAACCAAACTCACAGCCATTGAGTCAATTCTAACCCTCATTGTTTTTATGTGCTACTGAGTTAATGACAACTCACAGAGACACTATGAAATTGAGTCTGAACCCTGTCCTATCCCGCCAGCCTCACCGTCTCTGATGTTCCTGAACCCACTGCCGCAGTCACTGTGTCAATCTATTTGGTTCAGGGTCTTCCTCTCTTTGGCTGAACCTTCACCTTAGCAAACAGGATGATCCTCTCCAAGAAACAGCCTGTCCTAGGAACACACCCAAAGGATGTGAGATGAAGCTTCGCCATCCCTGCCTCCAAGGAGCACTCTGGCTGCACTTTTTCCAATCCATGTTGTTGTTGCTATTGTTGTTATGTGCCATCAAGTCACCTGTGACTCACATCCACCCTATGTACAGCCACTCTGAACCCTGCCCTGTCCTGAGCCGGTCTCACTGACTCTGACACACCTTTTCCCACTGCGCTAGTTACTACATCAGTCCACCTTATCCGGGGTCTTCCTCTCCTGTTCTGTCCCTCCACCCTTCCCAGCATGATGTCTTCTAGCCTGTCACTCTCTCTCCCTCAGTGTTTCTCAGACTATAAATCCTAACGAGAGAACACTGCCCATTTATCTCCGGTTGGTGGATTCGAACCACTAAAGATACGCAGACATGCAGCCTTTTGATTGTCAGCGTGACATGCTGTGAGTGACATCACCAAAGACTTTTGTCATTTTTACCACAAAGCATTTCTTTCCGGCAAAATCTTAAGATGGTAGAAACATAGGGAAAGTAAAAGGAATAGTGTTTGGAGTGGATGCAAAAACTGGAGGGGGGCGTCCAGTCTCCCCATCATCCTCCTCACCCAAGGAGATGCCATTGCTTCCAACAGGGATCCCATAGGTGTGCCAACCTCACCTGATAATGGGAGCAAAGAGGCCACCATCTGTCCCTTGACACGTTCTCTTAAGCATGGATTTGTTGTGGCCTCATGAAACCTGGTCTCTTTCTCCTCCTCAACTCTGTCCTGAGGCTGTAATTCAGTTAATTATTTCCCAGAGCCCCGCTTTGATGGCTGTGGCACAGCGCGAGGCAGGGGGAAGGAACGGGAGACAGGCCCTCCGAAGCCTCCTTCCCGAAAATGTAATTTCATCATTGAGAAATCTTCTGTCTTAAGCAGCCACCACCGCAGCCATAAATTTACATATTCTATCTGCCTCCGGAAGGCAGTGGGCCCCATTTGCATAATGCTGCTGGAGGGGCTCCCGCTCCTCTTGAACCCGAACACAACAGCAAGAGGAAGCAATTATTGAGCTGTAGACACTGGCGCGGAGAGAGGCCTCAGACGGATTTCAACTCCAAACCTCGCCCACCGCCATTCTGCTCATTACGGAAGGCCTGGGACTCAGACGGAGGGGGGCATCTGAAGCCTGGAGGACAGGGTGAATTGGTTTCCTCAGGTTCAATCTGAAACCAGGCTGAGGTTGGGAAGTGGGATAGCACAGGTTACTGTTGTTAGAAGCCATTGAGTCAACTATGATTCCCAGTGACCCTGTAAACAACAGCTCAGATCCCTGACCCATCCTTGGCCATTCTCACCATCTCCCTCATGCTTCATCCCCATGCTGCACTAGTACGATGGTGTCAATCCATCTCATTGAAGTTCTTCCTCTGCTTCCCCAATGTGGATGGTGGGATCAACAAATCAGGCAAGCAAGGGTTTGTCCTCCCTACAAATGACACGTTGCCTTGGGAAGATCTACTGTCAAGAATCTCTCCAAAGTACCAAAGAGCAATGATGTCTGTTTAAAAACTAAGGTGTGTTGATCTAAGCCACAATCTTTGCAATTGCTTCTGATGCATCTACAAGTTGAATGATGAATAAGGACGACAGAAGAATCGACGCCTTTGAGTTGTGGTGTTGGAGAAGAGTACTAAGTATCTCCTGTATTACCAAAAAGAACAAATGTCGTGAAGGAAGGGCAACTGGGGTGCTCCTTAGAGGAAAGGATGCTGCAACTCTGTCTCGCATACTTTGTGTGTGTTGTTGTCAGAAGGGGCCAGTGTTTGGAAAAGAGCATCGTGCTGGGAGAGGTGGAGAGTCCTGGAAAGAGAGGAAGACCCTTAACAAGAGGAACTGGCACAAAGACTATGACAATCGCCTTGAGCATGAAGAGATGATGAGGGGGAGAGGGCACAGGATCAGAACTATTGTTCACGGAGTCACAACTCAACGATACCTAACAACAACGTACCTCAAACTCTCAGAAATGCTACATCAACATGCTTAGCAGAGTCCCAGTAGGAAGATGGCAACAGAAAGAGGAATTCTGTTGTGTTGCAAATTCTGCTTAAAAATGCCCTTCTCCATTGACAACTCTTCAATCTGTTGGAACTCTCTTTTTTCAAATTTTATTATTTTTTGTGTGTGTACCATCAAATTGGATCTGACTGGTACAGGAGGAGATTGCCCCACCTTCTCCAGCAGAGCTTCTGGTGGGTTCGAACCATGTACCTCTGGGACTGCAGTGAAGCTTCCTGCTAGTAGGCCACCAGAGCTCCCCTGTTGGAACTCTCTTAAATCCTTGGCTTCAAGCTCTCAAGTACGGAGTCATCTGATGTTCCTGGACCTCTGGATCTCTGACCCTACTCCATTTGTGAACTTGGCCTCTCAATCATTCCATAACGTTCTACACTTAACCTCAGCCACTGAGCTGAGTACAACTCATTGCATGTTGTTGCTGTTATGTGCTGTCACCTGTGACTCATAGTGACCATATGTACAATAGCTCTGAAGCCTGCCCTGTCCTGAGCCAATCTCATTGACTGCTACACACCTACCCCCCATTGCCATAGTTAATGTATCAATCCTTCTTATCTGGGGTCTTCCTCTCCTTCTCTGTCCCTTCATCCTTCCAAGTATGATGTCCTTCTCCAAGGATCAGTCCATCTGGCCACGTGCCCAAAGTATGTAAGATAGAGCTTCAAAATTCTAGCCTCCAAGGAGAAACTTGATTTTACCCTCTCCAAGATAGACCTATTTGTTTTCTAGGCAGTCCATGGTTTGTTCAAGACTCTTCTCCAGCACCACAACTCAAAGGCATCAATTCTTCTTCTATCATCCTTAGTCATTATCCAGCTTTCTGATGTATAGCAAGTAATTGTGAAGACCATGGACTGGATCAGGTGCCCTTTTGTCTCTAGACGGACTTTGTTGCTTCTCAGTGATCCGGAAAGGTCCTCGACAAAAGATTTACCTAATGCAATTTGTCTTTTGATTGCCTGAGTGCCAAGAGTATTGACTGTGGAGCCGAGTAGGCTGCAACTGTTAACAACCTCAATCTCTTCTCCTCCCATCATGGTGCTGCCAATTGGTCCAGTGGTGAGAATCTTTGTTTTCTTGATGTTGAGCTTTAATCCATAGTGAAGGCTGTTGTCCTTGACCTTCTGCAGCAAGTGTTTCAGGACCTCCTCAGTCCCAGCAAGCAAGGTTGTGTCATCTGCATAATGTAGCTTGTTGATGAGTCTTCCTCCAATCCTGATGCCACATTCCTCCTCCTCAAGTCCAGCAAGATTCTTTAGTTGCTATATAGGTTGCCACCTTGGTTTTCTTCTAGCCATGATATGAAAAGTCACCTTGGTAATTGTTGACCATAGGACTTGACACCCTTGAACACAGGACAATTTTCAGGTAGGGTTTTGTACCATCCCCTTCTTTATTCTTTCTGTTGCTGTTAGCTGTTAACAAGTTCCCTCCAGCTCACAGGTTGCCCCATGTATATAAAATACTGTTAAACCCTGTGCCGTTTCAATGATCCTCTATTACGTTTGAGTCCACTTTTGTGACCACTGTGTATTTTGAAGATCTCCTAGCCTAGGAGTTCATCTTCTAGAGCTACGTCAGATAAGAGTTTGTTGGCATTTACAGAGTTTCCATTGCCTCATTTTAAAAATTTGGTCACCAGCCCTTTCATTCTAACCTGTCTCCATCCAGAATCTCTGTTGATACCTGCCCATCAGGCATGATCTTACTGATATTTTCAATACTGGTGGCTTAGCTTCTAACATCACAGCAACATCACACAGGCCATCACAGTGTGACAGACAGACAGACTGGCACAGGTAATTGCTTTTAAACCAGGTTATTTCACGACACACTCTGAAATCCACCTCTCCACCTCCATAGGCAAACATCAACTTGCTAAATGATGCCATTAAAATAAAGTGCGCACTCTGGACTTTGAATCCAGTGATACAGTTCAAATCTCAGTGGGACCTCCCAAAAAAAGGAAAAAAAGGTGGGTACACCCAATCCATTTATTGTTGTTGTTGTTGTTGTGTGCTGTTGAGTCAGAACCAACCCATAACTGGTTTTCAAAGGCAGTAAATCATATGGGAGGAGACTGCCTATCCTTCTCCCAGGGAGCAGCTAGTGGATTTGAACTGCCTCCATTTGGGATTGCAGCACAGCTTCTTACCACTATTAGTACCATGGAAAGCAGAGTAATCAGTTGAGAATCAGCAACGTTATCAGATCTTACTTTGACGTTGGATCACATGCCTCTGGTATTTTCAAGCAGAGATTTGTTTCTGAGAAAACAGAAACATATTTGGAGAACACAAGCTTTGCTTCTCACCAACTTGATGCTCCAGATTGGTGGAGGTCATCCCCTGATGCCCCATGGCACAAAAAATCCCCTCCACTCCAGCATTTTAACAGCTAGCCACTTGTGAGGAATTTACAACAGCAGGTTCTTTGCTGAGGGGGGGGGGATTACACATCTCCACTTGCTAAGAGGTGCCGTCTCCTCGAAAGACCTTAACAGTCTGTCCTTGGCACTGAGCGTCTCGTTATAAGAATTTGGAGGGAACTGACTTTTTCCACAGAGACCTCATCCAACTTTGAATTATTTCTCAAGAAAAGGAGATTGCTTCTGATTAGCCAGACTCGGGGCTGTGAAAGCACAAAAATGGCAACTTTTCCTCAGGAAACCACGTTGCTGAGTAACCAGGACCCGCAGCGAAAGAAAGGACTCCAGATGATGTCATGTGATAAGGGTTGGGCTGCTGACTGAAAGGTTGGTGGTTCAAACTCACTAGCTACCCTGCAGGTGAGAGATGGTCAATTTTCTCCCCTTAAACATTTACAGCCTTAGAAGATGATTGGAGAGTCACAATACTCAGAGTTGTTTCAAGAGCAGTGGGTCTGGTAGTTAAGAGCAAGATATAGTCTTTAAAGACAGATTTCAGAGTTTAGAGGTTGGCGTGTCCTCAAGTCAATCCTTAACCTCTCTAAACCTCAGTTTTCTTATCTGTAAGATGGGGATAGTAGTAAGACCTGATTCATATTATCTTTAATGGAAAGAGATGGGAGTAAACAGAGCAACTGAGTCTCTACCCAAAGTCGTACGGAGACAGAATGGTCTTGGCAGGACTTAAGCTCAGTCCTCATGCTGGTCTGATGACAACTGGTGGTACATACATCCAGAGCTGTCAGTCACTGCTGTCAAATCAAATAGACTCATAGCTGGCCCTTGAGTAAATTTTCAGAAGCTATAAACCATGCAGGAGGAGATAACCTTTCTCTCTACCTCATTGCAGATGGCAGATTCGAACCACGACAGAGAGGCAGCACAGCTTCTGACTGCTAGGTCACCAGAACTCCCGTCTAGGAGATTTGTGGTCAGAAATCAAGTTTCGGCAGGGCCATGCTGTCACTGAAGCTCTAAGAGATCCATCCTGGCTTCTCCCTAAATTCTTACAGCTCCTGGTGATGTCTGGGATCCACTGGCTTATAGACACGCCCACCCACTCTGCCTCCACCTGCATGTGCCATCTTCTCACTGTATCTCTTCTCCTTTTTTAAAAAATAAGGACACTCATTTTGCATTGGTGCCCATCCCAGTGACCTCATCTAACTTGATGGCCCTTATTCTAGGAGCCTTCTTGAAATCTGCCCACCGTGAAGAACTCCGATGATATTTGAAATACCGGTGCCACAGCTTCCAATATCATAACAACACACAAGCTACCACACGTACAGTAAATATCTGAGTGATAGACATCTAGTTAGAAACCCAAAAACAACAACAAAATACATCTGTGCTCCTGAAGACACATACTGAAATGCTCATAGCCATTTTCTTTGTAATAGCCTAAAAGGAGGAACTCTAAGTGCCCACCACAGCTTAATGAAGAAATTGTGTCATATTCCCCGAATGGTTTACTATATACCCAAAAGTTGACCAATACGCCTTCGGGGCGAATACAGCTACCTTCTGTTTGTAGCCAGGTGTGAGTGGAACACAGCCATGCTACTCTGCTTTCTGTCTGTCTGTGTTGTGTTTGCGGACAACAGCAGAGTGGAGCAATCATAACAGAGACTGGAGAGCCCCAAGACTCAACTCTTTTCTAGAATAAACTTGCCTGCTTTGCAGTGGTAAGGAATAGTACTGCCAGTGCAAAGGTGTGTGGTTCAAATCCACCAAGTGTTCTGTAGAACAAAGAAAGATTAGAAGCCTCCTTCCACTCGGTTTACCCTAGCTGAAAACCCGCTGGGGGTCAGCTCTGGGGCCTTTCTGACTCAATGGTACACAACATCATAGACATAAAAAGAAACTATTTATAACTTCTCTGGGCAGCATGGTTGATGTTCTCACACATACAGAGAGGGAGAAAATAGGTAAATAAGAAGATGATGTGTGCGATTCCACGGTCCAAAGAGCAAAGATAGTGGGATGAGTCCACAAGAGCGCAGCAGCCAGCCACGAGGGAGACGAGGCCACATGGGTGCTGATGGGCACAGGCACTGTCTCTCTGTCTTGTTACCTGCGTACTGGCTACTCGCGTGGTGCTTCTGCATAAAATCCACCAGCACTCTATCCCATATGCATGCTCTCTCTGTTGATGGGAACGTAAAATAAATAACCAAGAGGAGCCAGAGGGCGTATTATCTTGACACCCGCTACCTTCTCAAGGCTGTTCCTGCACAGGGAGCGCAGACTGTCAAGTTGGAAAATAGAGCGCGTCCGTGTTCACACACGCACGCACTCGGGCGCACACTGACTTACTCTCTCTGCAAACACGGATCACACGGCGCGTGCCAGGTGCTGGGGATCTGGCAGCGAGAGAAGCAGACACAACCCCTGCCTTCGCAGCGCTTCTGTTCACGCTGCCGTGTGCACGGCCGTGTCGTATGCACGTGCAGCCAGGCTTCTCCACGCAACCATGCCCCCGCACAGCTGTCCAGATGCTGCTGTCCTCACCTCACACAGGCACGAGCAAGCTCCAGGCATTGTGTTCCTTCCTCTGCCCGTCATGCTGGCTGCTTCCACTCCCTCACTTGGGTGCTAAGAGATTCAGCGTTGCTCAGAGGAGGTGGATCCCCACAGAGCAGTGATGGGTCATATAGTCCCCAAAGTTGAACGGGACAGACCAGTGAGTTTTCCTGTGTCACATCTGGCATCTGAGACCTGGAGGCCCCACATTAAGAGATCTAGGGATGGAAGACGAACCTGAATCCAAAGAAACCGCCCCCCACCCCCCATCGTCCTATGGCTACTCTGATCACCTCCTACATCCAGTGTGGCCAGCTCTACCCATGACGTGTGCTCCCCAGAGGGGTGGCTTCATAGCCCAGTGACCAGGGTTTGCCCACATGTTGCAAACTGTGATGCTACAACTAACTAAGCTGGTGAAGTGATGTATGGAGTGTACCAGGAACGTGTGCTGGGAACAAGCATGCCACAGTCACATGTGAGACACATGAGATCAGGGTCCGAACTCCGTGGATGATAAAGAATGAGTGGTCCAGTGAAGGGAAGGGTTTGACCAAAGGGCGGCTGTGGCTGGGGACTCCCATCAAACCCGTGTGTCTCATTCAAGAGAAAACACTGAAGACACAGAAGCTCACACTGAAAGAAGATAGCTGGTCCTCTTTGCCTGAACTGGACTCAGTCTCCTTGCTGTTCCTGCAACATCTCACCCTCATCCTGGTACACTCCACACATCACTCTACCCTAACCCTAACCCTAACCCTAACCCTAACTCTAACCCTATATACCCTTTGGTCACTGTATGTCCTTGACTCCATAACTTTCTCTGAGCCTTGACTTTACTCACCTTCAAAGCGGGAACACTCACAAAGATTGCTTCAAATGTCATAGTTAAGGTTTCTTCAAGTTTGAGATTCTTTACAAACAGCTTCCATAAGCAACTGTGAATCCTACCAACTCTCTTCATTGAGCAAATAGTCATTCCCTTTATTTTCAGAATTGCATCCATTTATTTGGTCACCCACCAAATAAATACATTAAAATGCCCATCAAATGCCCTTTTTGGGTATCCACATGGTGGCATGAAGCCCCCAGCATATGCTTAAGTCACTGTTAATTAAAGAGTTATCATATTCCCAGAGATAATAAGGATAATGCAAAACTGCGTAGGATTTCATTTTGTTCAGTCGATGGTAACTCTTAAAAAGCTCGCCAAGATAGGACAACTAGTAACTTTTCTGTTAGAGCAATGAAGGAAGAAAGAGACTCAAATATCATAGAAAGAAATGGACTGCCCATTAATTGCTTTCATGGTGCTTAATTACCATCCATTATCTATAATACCACTGAATATTTAATATTTAATATAATCAATGATTAGTAGTTAGATCTTGATCAAAAGGAGTAAAACTGTGAAATAGAACTTCAAGTCTTACTGGAAACTAAAAATCTCATTGCCTTCAAATCAAAACCAAGTGACTGCTGATCCAATATTGGGATTCCAATGCTATAAATTGCACAGAGGAAATTGTCCAGCTCTCTCCAGATTTGCTACTGCAGGATTTGAACTGTGGGAGAGGTGAGGCCACTGGTTTAGCAGTGCAACTCCCTAAGCACTAAGCCATCAGAGTCCCTTTATTGGAAACTAGATTTACGAGTTAATAATTCAGGCCTGGAGCAATCCTTGAATTTACTGCCTGGAAACAACTTTTTAACTTTTAACTGATGCTTATTCTGCAAAGTCATTTTCCCTCCCTCCATATTTTTTATTGATTTGCATACAATTATTCATGTACATTGTGGGAGGGTTTTTAAATGTAAATTTCGTTAGTTTCTGTAGTCAAGCCCATGTAGAAAAAAACCTTACATACTTAAACAGTGCAAGTATAGTTTGTACCCATATACAAATGAAAAACCTACATTTAACATTTCTAGATGAATATGGCTGTTAATTTCTGTACAATGCCAACTTAACATGGCACAACTGGAATATTTTTTCCAAAGTTGACAGCATAGCTTAAGTTTCTAAAA
>NW_006399839.1:10259871-10260365 GCF_000299155.1 Elephantulus edwardii | reverse complement strand
AGAGAGAGAGAGAGAGAGAGAGAGAGAGTCTGTTTGAGGACTAAGGTGCATCTGATTCAGGCCACGGTCTTTCCGATTACTACCTATGCAACTGAGACCTGGACAAAGAATAAGGATGACAGGAAAAGATTTGATGTCTTTGAGCTGCGGTGTTGGAGAAGAGCACTGAACAACCCATGGTCAGCCAAGAAAACAAATAGATATGTTTTGAAGAGGGTGCAGCCAGAGTGCTCTTTGGAGGCTTTGTGGGGAGCTCTGGTGGCCTAGTGGAAAGAAGCTGCACTGAAATCCCAGAGGCACTTGGTTCAAATCCACCAGATGCTCTGCTGGAGAAGGAGGGGCAATCTCCTCCTGTGGCAATCAGATCAGATTTGATGGAACACACACAAAAAATAATAAAAAATTTTAAAAAATTTAAAAATGGCTTTGTGAATGTTGATGTGTACCTTGCTCCTTTATCATCCTGTTTTCACAAAAGTATCAAGGATGCTTTC
>NW_006399839.1:10233393-10257246 GCF_000299155.1 Elephantulus edwardii | reverse complement strand
GGAGGGGAGAAAAGTACAACAATGAGTGAATGGAAATCCAAAGTCTCTGTAAATTTTTACTGAAATTAGTAATAAAATAAAAAGTTTAAAAAAAACAAACAAAACCAAAAAACACTCTTTGCTTCTGCCCCCTTGGAGATAGATGTCTGGTAGTTAAGATTGGCCGTATGTCACTGTTTCTCCTCAAAGTGGAAGCACTTTGAAAAATAACAGTGATCGTTTGGCATTTGACCAAAGATGGTTCATGGCCTGGGAGAGTTCATTCACAAACAAGGTCTAATTAGCTGCCACCAGCTAACATGGCGCTGCAGGCTCCTTCTCTCCTGACACAAGAACCATAAAATCAAAAAGGCACAAGACCCTGGTCTCACATGAAGAAAGAAGCTGTGCACCGAGTAGCATTTACTATGCAGAGTGGATTCCGTTTTCCTAGAATGTGCTGATTTGGAGACATGGAGATACATTCAAATTAACCCCTGAGCTATCCCTCTTCCAAATTCCCCAATTTCGGATTGACTCCGTGGTGCGTGACATTACTAATTCAGAGCTACTGGCCAGCATACTGATTGCCCTGGGCATGCGCAAGGGCTCTGCTGACCTTCCTGGATGTTGAGTGGAAATCAAAGGGGAGGCTACAAGCTCGGAGGCCCCAACGCATCAGTGAGACCTCCTCAGTGCGTCATTGAGACCTGGTACTTCCCCTCGTTCCTGAGACCAGAGGAGGAGTCCAGGCTGACTCCAAGGGTTTCATACCAAACGCAGGCATAAGCTCATTACAGACACCTTCACGCAGCATCTGCTCTGTGCCAGACACTTTTGCAGCAGTGAATATAAAAGAGGAACAAGCCCTTCCTCAGTAAGCTTACATTCTAGGAGAGACAGACAACAGTAACATTTTAAATTAAGTATGTTGCAGTACTGAGACAGTGGAGGTCTAGCGGTGGTTGTGTGGCAGAATCCTCACCTTCTGTGTGTGCATGAGATGCTGGCTCCGGTCCTGGCCAGTTCATTTCCTGCACAGCTACCCACCCGTCGGGGGGGGTTGGACATCTGTGTCGCTATGATGCTGGTCAAGAGGCACCAGAGTTTCTAGACAAAGATGGGCTAGGAAGAAAGGGCTAGGTAGCTGCTTTCCAAGATCAGTCAGTAAAAACACCATGGGTACCCAAACAGTCTGATTTGAAAGTGATCTTGTTGATGGTGTAGAACCAGACAGTGTTTCATTAGGTTGTGGATGGGGTCCCCATAAGTCAGGGGCCACCCCAATAATGTTGTTTTGTGCTTGTTGTTGAGTCAGATGTGACTCATTGCTGACCTTCCAGCGGGTTTTCAGAGGCAATAAATCACATGAGAGGAGATTATCCATATTTTCGCCATGCAGCAGCTGGTGGATTCGAACTTCATGACTTTGGGTTAGCAGTGCACTGCTGCTGTGTACCGTCGAGTTGGAAGTGGCCCGTAGCTGATCCTTCAGTGAGTTTTCAGAAAAACTGCCCATCTTTCTTCTCCAGAGTGGATTCAAACCCCATGCCTTCGGGTTGTCAGCACAACTCCTTACCACTAAGCCACCAGGGCTCCCTCCTTACCCACAAGGCCACCAGACTCAACAGTGTCGTTGTTATGTGCTGTTAAGCTGACTTTGACTCATAGAGACCCTAAGTACAACAGTTCTGAACCCTGCTCTACTCTGAGCAATCTTACTGTCTTTTTCACACCTACTCCCATTACCCCAGTCACTGAATCAATCCATTTCATCAAGGCTCTTCCTCTCCTGTGCTGTCCCTCCACCCTCCCAAGCATGATGTCCCCTCCAAGGACTGGTCCCTCCTTGCAACATGCCCAACGTATGTTGGAAGAAGCTTCAGAATCCTCGCCTCCAAGGAGCAGTCTGGTTTCACTCTCTCCAGGACAAAACTGTTGTTCTCTTAGCAGTTCATTGTATGTTCAGTACTCTTCTCCAGCATCGCAACTCAAAGGCATCAATTCTTCTATCATCCCTAGTCATTGTCCAGCTCTCTGATGCACAGCAAGTGATTGTGGACACCATGACCTGGATCAGGTGCACCTTAATACATATTAAATGGCTATAAGTGATATGAACAAACACAAACCAAGGAAAGAAAAGAGCAGGTGCTCTAGAGTGTGGATTGCAATTTAGAATAGGATTATCAATGGTGACTTTACTAAGAAGTAGAACTTTGGCCCAAGACTCCACTGGCAAACTACTGGATTGAATCAAAAGGCAATTAAAAAGAGTTTGGTTTGTGGTAAAAGCAGTAAGGAGGCCAGAAGAATTGAGTCTCAAAATATTTTAAAACAGGATATACAGGGGTTATAATGGTTTAGAAGTTGGGGCTAGAGTAAAGAGAAGATTTGAGGTGACTCCAGGATGTTCTGAGGACCTGAGAGGTGGGCTTGTCCATGTTTGGAAGTAGAATAGAGACATCAGTTATACTAAGTTTGAAGGCTACAACCCTTGGGTCATTTTGTCGTACTTTGGTGGTATCATGTTTGTTCATGCTAGAAGTTGTGTCATACTATAAATACTAATAGTATTTCACAAACCAGCAGCAACAATTGTGGTGGACAGGTTTCAGCAGAACTGCCATCCGAATACAGGTTCTCAAGCTCACTACCTTCAAGTCGGATTCAACTCCTAGAAATTGGATTTCAATTGGGTTTCTCCAGCTGTAAATCACCCTGAGAGAAAATGCTGCGTCTTCTTCCCTCAAAGCTCTTGGTGGAACCACCAGCGAATGTGGCCCTTGGGTGAGTTTACTACAGATTATGCCACCAGAAATCCCTTAATGCAGACTAGGCTGTTAATCTACTTCTTAAAACTCAAACTCAATGCCATTGACAATAGGACGTGAGTGTTAACTGAAGGAGAAAAAGCCTATTGATCTACTTCTTAAAACTCAATCTTATTGCCATCGAGTTGGAACTAATTCATACCTGATGCTATTGTGGGTTATTAGAGACTATAAACTGTGTAGGAGGAAACTGCCTATCTTTCTGCCAAAAAGTAGCTAGTGGATTAGACCCACCTGCCTTAGGGTTGACAGTACAACTCCTTATCCACTAGGCCACCAGAGAATCATATGCACCCAACAGCAGCAAAGTTTATATGCTGTTTCAAATGTACACGGATCATTCTCCAGCGGAGAATACGCTTAGAGCCACAAAGCAAGCCTCAATAAAAATCTAAAACTCTAAAATACAAAACATTTCCTGTGATGACAGCGTTATCACAGTAGAAACCAGAAATAACAAGGAGAAAAAGAAAATAATATGGACACAATAACATTTTGCTTTAAAATTATTAGGAAATAGAAATCAGAATTATTTCCCCCCATTTCTTAGAGTCAAATAAAAATTAAAACCCCCATCCTTCGAGACACATCAAAAGCAGTTCTCAGAGGCCAATGTATAGCATTAAGCACATATACCAGAACAGAAGAAGGAGCCTAAAGCCACACATTGATCTTATAACTTGAACAACTAGAAAAAGAACAGCACAAGAAGCCCATGGTTATGAAGGAAAGGGAATGATAAAGATTAAAGCAACAATAACTTAAACAAAGAACAGAGCAACAGTAGAAAGTCTCAACAAGACTAAACACTGTTTAGTTGAAAAGATCAGTGAAGTCAAGAAGCCATTAGTCAAGCTGAAAAATAAAATAAAATAAAATACAAAAGAAAATAAAATAAAAGGCAAAAGAGTCATTTAACCCAAGCCAGAATGAGAGGAGTGCATTACAACAGAACCAACTGAAATAGAAAGGATTATACATAACACTATGAAAAATTGTACTTCAACTGCTCTGCCCCTATCCAGTGGGTGTGCCCTGCGTCCCTGAGCTGCAAGAAGTGACAGATTTCAAATTGTAAACACAAAGGCTAAATTAAAATGGTCCGACCAAGGGGGGAAAAAATTGTACTCCAAAAATGTTGCGCCCAGAAAGGACAGTACTTGCCCAGAAGTCAAGTTCAGAAGGCGAGAAGAGGTCGGAAAGAAGGCTAAATTATTCTTGTTGTTGTTGTTGTTAGGTGCCATCGAGTTGACTATGATTCATAGTGACCCTGTGAACAACGGAGCTGAACCGCGCCCTGTCCTGAACCATCCTCATCATGTCTAACTTGAGTCACTGTTGCAATTACTCTGTTGATCCACCTTGTTAAGGGTTTTCTTCTCTTTCACTGACCCTCCACCTTTCCCAGTATGGTGGCCTTTCCCCAAGGCTTAGCCCCTCCTGACAACATGCCCAAAGAAGGTGTGGAAAAGTTTCACCATCCTTGCCTCTAAGAAGCACCCTGGTTGCATTTCTTCTAAGACAGACTTGTTTGTCTTATTGGCAGTCCATGGGATGGATGTTCAGTATATCACAATTCAAGGGCATTGATTCTTCTCCTGCCATCCTTATTCACTGCTCACCTTTCCATCTTGCCCAAAGTATGTGAGATGAGGGTTCACCAACCTTGCCTCCTCTAAGGAGTGCCCTGGTTGCACCCAAGGAGGAGGTGGGAAGCAAGCTGTTACACTGACGGTATTGCAACGAAGATCAAGAAATAGGGCGTGAGGGAATTAGGAAAGATCCGGCGGGGCTCTCCAAGGACAGGGTAATAGTGGGCACAGATCGATGGTGATTCCTTTTATAAGGCATAATGTATGGGACTGACCACTTGAAACACAATGGGAAGGAAAACACACATATATTTTAAAAAGGAAACAATGAGCTGTGTAAACTTTCACTCAAGTCACAAGAGAATGCTGGGAAAGCCTGAGAATCTTATAAATCTAAACAGAACCTCCTGGCTTACCCCTTTCTTGTTGTATGACCTTAAACTTTCCGCTCTGGATGAATCATCAAGAGGTACCAAATGGTAGAATAGGTCATCACATTGGGTGAAGTAGTTGGTCAAGGAGGGTGACGGAGAATGATGACAGATGAATCGGCACACCAAACACAAAGATGGACCAGGGCTTATTGAGGATGACGCCTCTGGGTAACACGTCACTCTGTTGTCTCTCCTCAAAGGTAGCTACCTATCTCTGCTTTGATCGAAGTAGTTTATTATGCTGGCCAATATATTGCCTCATCGATTCTGTGGTGGTGATGGTTGTGTACGATCAAGTTAGAACCAACCCATAAGTGACCTTCCAAAGGGTTTTCCTATGTTGTAAATCGTGTAAGAAGAGACTGTTCATCTTTCTCCTGCTGGTGGATTTGAACCATGTGCCACTGTGTAAGCAGTGCAGCTCTCTCTACCACTAGACCACCTAGGCTCCCTCTGCAAGACGTCCACTTTTGATGCTTTCATGGCCCTGCTCCTTGATTTTGATCATGCGGAGATTCTCTCTGAAGACCTCTCTCTCCTGTCTGAGCAGCATAAGTTCCTACCCGCCATGCCAACTTGGCCATGAACCAGAAACACTCTTCTCCAGAGGCCTCCTAGCCCGTCTCTACCTTTTCCAGGTACTTCACATACCTCCCTATACTTAATATTTCTTCCCAGGGAGCGGGACTATTTTAGAGCCGGACGGGGCATGCAGCAGGCTGCCCTCGTATCTTGCCAACGACACACTGGTCCTCAGGAGTACACTAACCTATTACCTGCCTTCATTGCTGGCCTCCTGGGTACTCAGCCTCTTCTGAAGAGCCACGGGCTCTCACGATATGCCTTTATCAATATGATTCCAATAAACATTTCAGCTCCACGTATAAATTGTAGGGAACGTTGCCCAGCGGACAAGACCTGCTCAATGAGGAGCTCATAAAGATGTAATAATGCAATTAAAAGGCATGGCCTGTCACCCTCATAAAGCTGAAGATCAATGCAGGGGGGCACTGAGGACACCAGCGAGAGCAATCCGGCTTCACAGCAGCATCTGTAAGCTGAGAAAAGCAAAAAACCATTCAATAAGCTCTGGGAAGCAGGCGTTTCAAGCCCGTGACCTGGTCTTCACACCATCCTGGGTCTCTGCCCTCCTTAGATCCTTGAGCTGGGTGTCAGAGGCTCAGGGACTGTGAAGCCTCAGACAAATTTCTTCAGCCTCCGAAGCCTCAATCTTCTCAACAGTAAAATGGGCATGATGAGACCACTTTCAGCATCAAAACCCCATTGGGAGGCTATGGCTTGAGCTGACGGGTGGGTTTGAGCCAAGGTGGTAAAAAGGTGTTTAGAATCTCAAAATATTATGAAAGCAGACTAAGTATTTGCAACAACTTGGAAATGGGGACTTCAAAAAGAGAAAAGAGTCAGATATAGATGAGATAGAGATAGAGATAGAGATGATAGAGACAGACATAGACATAGACATATAGACACAAACACAGACACATAGACATAGATGAGACAGATAGATAGACAGATATTAAAGTGAATTGGGGAGATAGGGAGGAAAATGGGCAATAATGAATGGCTGAAAATCCAACTTCTCTGTAAACTTGTATTAATACCACAATTAAAAAAAGAAAAAGAATCAAAGATGATCATACAGCATGGTTTCAATGGAATAACTCATTCCTATCTGACATCCAATCAGAGCTGAGTCATAACCAACTCTCTAGTGGGTTTTCCAGGCTGCCAATCACAGAGGAGGAGATCGCTGCTCATCTTTGTAGCAATGCTGGGGGGACCTTGAATCTGGGGCACTTCAAGATCAAACAGTGACAGGGGCTGGGAAACCGTGCACATGGGTGATGCTAGGGAGTCAGAGAGGGGTAACAGGGAGTGGTGAGGACTGTGTTTAAAATGCGGAATACCAATCCGCTGCTGTCAGCTTAGGGTTGCCAGACCTTGTTTTTCAGGAGGAGGATGTCTGGGTTTAGATGTGAAATTTCACAAATCTAGGGTAACAAAAGAAGCATATTTTTCTGGCCACGTACAACCTGTGGGCTTTTAAATTCCTTCTCTGGATTCACCTGAGTGTTGACAGACCTCAGTAAACGTGTTACTCTGTCACTCACCCACGTGCTTACACACTATAATCTGTCAGCACCCAGACCCCAAAACAGACTCTCGTTTCTGCCTTCTGCTGCGTGACTCAGCCTCTCTGGACCTCAGGTTCCTCAATGGAAAAAATGAGGGCAGTAATAATTTCTGTCCAGTAAGCTGTTGCAGGCATCAAAAGGTCCCACCTTGTGAAGCAGTGAGGAAAAGCCGAGGGCCGGCTCTGGTGTCACCTTTGTTAGATGCATCAAGGACCTCGAGATGGGTCATGGGTCACTCCAAGGTCCAGAGTTTAATCAGGACAATCTCTTCCTAAATAAAAAATCCTTTCTCTACCCCCCACTCCCACCCCAGCTGCTCCCCATCAGAAGCCAGTTCCCATAGACTCGCTCTTCTTAACATTGCCTGGGCCTGGTGAATTCGTTCTCTTACTCCCATTGCCTCCACCCAGTTCTGCCTCAGTCTCCCTCCTAACTGGTCCTTCCACCTCCCTGAGCTCCCCCCATACTGTTTCTACAACATCTGCCCTCAAGATTCCTGAGTCACTATCGTATCTCATGCTGCAGTAACAGAAATGCCACAGATGGAAATTTATTTTCTCACGATTTGGAGAGCTGGAAGTGGGATTGGAGCTGCGCTGCCAACCTAAAGGCACGCCGTTTGAATCCACCACTTGCACCATGGGAGAAATCGGGGCAATCTCCTCCCAGACCACGTGTTATTGTTGTTCTGGACCTTTGAGTCGGAATCAACTCACAGTTGACCCTCCAGGAGGTTTTCAGATGCAGTGAATCACACAAGAGGAGATTGAACCACGTGCGTGCCTTTGAATTGTTAGCGCTGCTCCTTACCTCTTAAGTTACCAGAGCCTGCGAAATGCACAGCCTCTGAAAACCCACTCAGGGGTCAGCGGAGTCAGTTGTAACTCACATCACATCACATCACATCACATCACATCACATCACATCACATCACATCACATCACATCACATCATAACATAACATAGCATAACATAACAACAACAGCTGTAGGGAATGCTTCTTCTGTTCCGAAATAGCTTGCCTCAGGAAACTCTATGAACCTGGGGAAGGATGAAAGTTATACAGGTGTCCACGTCTTTTGTTCATAGGGTCACTATGAGTCACCTATGACTCAATGGCACTTAACAACAACAACAGCATAGAGAGAGGTCAGTTGGCCTAGTGGACAGAATGCGATGCTACCAAGCCAAAGGTGGGTGACTCTAATTTGCGGCCCTCAGGCCTGGTTTTAATCCTTTTTTGGTCAAATATTCTTCTAGGTTGTATAGCCCTGGTCTGTCCACTTGCTGTACAGAGGTAACTCATGGTGGCTGTGATGCTGAACACTGTGACACTGTTGTGTCAAATGTGATAATGGTCACCCATGGTGAACAGTGTTCGGTGGAGCTTCCCGATTAAAACAAGCCTGGAAGCAGAAGTGGCATCCACTTCCGAAATAGCCTGCCTCCGGAAACTCTATGAACCTGGAGAAAGGACGAAAGTTATACAAGTGTACAGGACTTTTGTTTATAGGGGCACTAAGAGTCACCTATGACTTGACGTCACTTAACAACAACAACAACAACTAGGGGAAAGGGCTTGCCCCTTTAACTTCTACTTCTCTCCCTACGTTGTGGCATTTGTCTTCTCCTGTCTCTATTTCTCTCCACGCTTGATGTGTCAAATGAGATAGACTCAACACCCACTACATTAACCCTACCACGTTAACACAGCAAAGATAGCCCATTCCCAAATGGGATTGTTTCATGGGTGGCATGGAGACTAGGATCCACAACAAGTCCTTTGGGGAAATGTAATTCAATCCGTAACACAATGAAGCCCTCTCTTCACTGAACTCTTTCAAGTTCCTAGAACATAATAGATATTTTACCACCTTCACTCCTTTGCTTTGGTTGAATTTTGGGGTTGTATTTTTTTTTTTTATTCCTGCCTGAAATACCTTTTCTGATTTTCCTGCCTCACCTTGGCTGAGTGAACTTCTACTCCATTGTGATACAACCCAGGCCACACACCTCTCCCAGGCAGCCCTCCATGATCCACTCATTATACTAATTATATTCAACGGATAAAGAGTTGCACTGCCAATGCAAAAGTAAGCGGTTCTAATCCACTAGCTGCTCCATGGGAGAAAGATGGGTAGTCTCTTCCCATATGATTCACACGCTCTGTAAACTCCCTGGAGGGTCAGCTGTGAACAGGCCCCCCACAACGACAGTGTGTTGAGTTAAGGTCCTTACCCCTCTGGGTCTAACCCCCGTGAGGGCATTTATCACACTGAATTGTCACCATCTGCATGGCCGCCTCATCTGTGAACCTTCTTGGGGGACAGGGACCTTGTCTTATGAGTGACATCTTCTGAGAGACGCTCGGAAGGAATCTGTTGAACGAATGCAGGGAATGGTTCAGTGCTTGCTCGGCGTGAACCTTAATCATCCTTAAAGAGAATGCCACAGACCAAGACTGTCACAGAGCCGTCACGAAAACGTGTGAGCCCTCTGAGAGCAAAGCCCTGAGTTGGACTGGCATGTCTGTGAGTGGAACCACAGGACTCACCCCCAAAACAAGCAGGTGCTCTCCAGGGCAGGTGGATCACTGCCTGCTGAGACGGCCAGCTCTGTGCGCAAGCAGCTCTCTCACTCACAACACCACACCTGTCCCCTGGACCCTTTACAAGCTGTTCCCATTCACCACAAGGAGAGACATTAACTATCTCTACTCAGTCCTATGTGCTGTCGAGTCACTTGTGACTCTTAGTAACCCTATGTACAATAGCCCTGAAACCAGCTCTATCCTGTGCCAAGCTTACTGTCTCTGACACACCCACTCCTGTTATCCGAGTCACTGAATCAGTCCATCTCATCAGGGTCTTCCTCTCTTGCGCTGTCTCTCCACATTCCCAAGCATGATATCCCTCTCCGAGGACTAGTCCCTCCTTTTAATATGCCCAAAGTATGTCAGACGAGGCCTCAGAATCCTTGCCTCCAAGGAACAGCCTCGTTTCACCCTCTCCAGGACAGACTTGTCTGTTCTCTTGGCAGTCCATGGTATGCTCAATACTCTTCTCCAGCACCACAACTCACAGTCACCGATTCTTCTGTCACCTTTGGCCATTTGGTTCTCATGTTAGGTAGGTGGATTCTAGAAGAGGAAGAACTGGATGAGGACGCTTGGGTCCCAGGCTTGGGACTGTCACAGCATCTCTTCTGCCACATGTTCTGAGCTTTGGCTTTCTTGTCTGTGCACATGGTCCTCGGGGGATTGACTGGCACAGAGGAGAGGTTTAAGGATCCCTAGTGGACAACTGTTAGGTGAGAGTGAAACTTTTAGATGATGAGAGATTCATGGTCCTCAACATTTTCATCTAAGTCCTCTATCCATTCAATCACTAGACCTGGCCAAGGCCTTCTTAAACCTTCTAGATACCTGAAGGAGTCCAATCATGATTGACAGAGCCCAGCCAAGGCCAGAACCACCCAGCTGATCTGCACAATTGTGCCAATATTAGTTACCATTCATTGAGTGGACTCCAAATGTGTGTGCTTCAGAATAGGACTGGGCTCCACACAATTTCTAATTGATTCTTTGGGTTTTGTTTTTTTTTAAGAAGTAGCTTGCCAGGTCTTTCTTCCTAAGTGCTTCTGGATGAACTCAAATTCCTACCCTCAGTATATTATTGTTGATGTTGTTATGAATCAACTCATAGCTGACCCTCCAGCAGTTTCAGATACTGTGAATCACATGGGAGAAGATTATCCCTCTTTTTCCCACGGAGCAACTGTGAATTCGAACTGCCTGCCTTTGGGTTGGCAGCACAACTCTTTATCCACTATGCCATCAGATCCTAGGTAAACCATCTGGGCAAATCCCACTCAAGAATTGCTAATGGATGCATCTTGATTTCCTTCCTTCTCAGCTTTGTGACCCTGAGAAAATCATTTCATCTCTCCACACCACAGTTTCCTCATAGGCAAAAGGATGCTAGTAAGAATAACACTGATTTCTCAGAGTCTTTTTGGAGAGTAAATCTGAAGAAGTATTTTTCGCTAGTCATTCAGCGTCTGGTATACAGTGGGTGCTCAATACATGTGTATTTCTTTTTCCTGGAGATGGTGCCATGGCCTCGGTCCACCTAAAGGTTAGCTTTCCCTACACTAACCATTTTTAAAAGACTTATAATTAAACTGAGGTTGGACTGATAGGTCCTAGAATGCCAGACACCACGCCTTGGATACCATTCCTTTCCTAGCCTGTACGCCAGTTACAGGCCAGCCACCGCGCCAAACTAGGAAGTCCAATGTAGGAGGAGTTCAGCAGTGCAGTTTGCTCTGCTTGCCAGAGCTTGCGTGTTTACATACATCCCATAATTACCATCTGCACAGCCAGCGGCATTTGTTGCAAATGGGCTGTTTCCATCTGTTGAAGCAATTTCCTCAGAGGAATTTGCATTGATCACTTTTTTATGCAAAGCTTTTGTATAGATCATTTTTCCCCCCAATGGTTTTTAATAGGTCTAAATATTTGAGGGACAGGGAGGGGCTTCAGAAGGGAAGGGGGGGCGGAGCTGGGGAGGATCTGTGGGGGGACGTGGGCCTGTCCACAGGACTCCCTTTTAGATTTCTCAGCTGCAGCAATGCGTGTGACCACGGCTAAAGGACCCCAGCGCCGGATATGTCAAAATCTCTCAAATATTTATTGTTTGCCTTTCTACTTGAGCTGGTAGCTCATGGTTAATGGAGAGGTCTCAGAATGAAGGAAAATGGGGCGTGGTAATTAGCCAAGCAACTGGTGACTCTCGCTCAGAGCTTCGTACCTGCAAGGACCAGATGGACGTTTTTGCATATTTTTGACAGCTGTAATGAACAGGGCAGCTCCGTATTGATTAAATGTCTGGGAAATTAGTGCAGCCCTCTGGAGCTTCATTATTTACTATTTCTGCGCAAATCCTCCGCAATGTTTACACAAGCAGAAGTCTGCAGGAAGGGAAGGGGGGGTGGTGTGGCGACGAGAAGACCATTGAATGAGATGATAAATGCTTTACAGGGTCCCAGGCTAACAGATGCAGAATGGAAGGGTGACCAGAATGGTGACATTGAGCGCTCTCAGAAGGCCAAAACTCTGAATCTCGCTTGATTCATTTCCACAACTCCAGTGTGCGAGATGGTACCTGGTCCCTAAATAGGTGCTCCAGAAATGATCGGTTCTGTAAAGGGCATTTGATTCAAAGTCAAGGTCTAGCTAGAGTCAGGTAGTGATTTGAGCATCAATGGGCAGGTGAAGAACTTCACCATTCGAGCAGTTAAAAGCGTGCCCTTGTACTCATAACGCCAAACCTTTAATCACACACACAAAAATCACACTCCTGTACACACTCATATACGTGAGAAACACTGTGGCAATTCCTCATGACCCTAAGTGGCAAAAGGAGCCTAGATTAATAAAATGTTGCTACTGCTGCTGCTGCTGCTGTTGTTGCTGTTGTTACTATGCACTGTGTAGTCATTAACAACTCATAGCTGACCCTCTACCAGTTTTTCACAGACTGTAAATTGCACAGGAGGAGACCGCCCATCTTTCTCCTGTAGAGCAGCTGGTGGATTCAAATTGCATGCTTTTGGGTTGGCAGCACAGCTCCTTATCATGGAGCCACCAGTGTTTCCTGAATAAGAGCCTCTTAAGCATGCCTCAAGAAGGCTCAAGTGGAATTTGTCCAAGCACAGCTAGCCAAACACTTGCATTTTCAGGTAGAGGGATTAGTACAAATATAGATTCTTAGCCAGTCCTTATTCAATAATTTGACTCAATTGGAGAAATACTTTCCCAAGGGGACTCTGACATGCTGAAGTTGGAGGATCACTGTGGGCTACAGAGTTCGAAACCTAGCCCTGTGCTTCCCAGTTATGTAAACTTGCACATTGACCTTGAAGTCTCAAAGTCTATTTCCTCATCCACAGCTGAAAGATAAAACTCACCTCTCTTAAGAGGTGATCGGTTGTAGGATTCCATGAGATAATGCATGCAAACGAATAAGCAGAACACTATCTGTAGTGTCTGGTAAGCATCATTTAGGAGTGATGTTACTGAAGATTATTTAATGAGTTGCCTTACAAGGAAAAATTAGAGAATTGCCTGGCCCAGTAGGTAGGGAATTGCACTGTCAACCCAAAGGTGGGTAGTTCAAAGTCACTAGCTGCTCACTGGGAAAAAGGTGGGCTTCAGAAAACCCACTGAAGGGTGAGCTATGAGTTGGTCCAGACTCAAAGGCAATGGGCTTGAGACTGAGGACATGGAGCTGTCCTTGGTGCTGCCTGATCTTCCATCCCAGCATGTGCGGTCTTTTTAACCTCATCCTTACCCTCTCTTCTTTCAGCCGTTCCTGTTCTGTTCTATACCCTGATGTCTGATCTCTAATGCATGACTCTAAATACTAGAAAATGAGGCTCTGAAGCTTCTTGTTAAGTACCCAAACCTTGCAGTGTTTTTTAGAGGCATCCTCTGCTCCTACACTCATGTGCTTGACCACTTACTGTACTGGTTCCAGTTGTTCGTAGGAGAAAAAAAAAAATAAGGTAACAGAATTCCAATGCTCCTGTCAGGAGAAAAGAGAGGCAGATACACTCATTGATGTACGTTGAGACCCACTTTTTAAATCTCAGTCACAGAGCCCAGTCAAGTCTTGCCTTGAAAAGTGAGCTTTCAATGAATGATGTAATACTGAAGGATAGATGAGCAAATATTAGGGATCACAGATAATATGATGATAATTATGGTGGTGGTGGTGGTAATGGCTATGCTCTTATTGGTGATCGCTCCATTTTTCCATATGCCCCATCACAATTTATCACTAGCTACTCAAGGTACTTGTGTTTGAGGGCCTGACTCATTACCTGAATGAACAGACAGAGCAATAAGAGAATGAATCAATGAAGGGACGGATGGGTGGGTGGATGCTACATGGATATAAAAGGGACAAAAAGGGATGGATGAAGGGAGAAAGCAAACAAAATGAGATAGAAAGTAAGACGCATGAGAGATGGAAGATAATGAGGATTAGGAAAAGGAAAAGAAGGGCTAAAAATGGAGGAGATGAGAGAGATAATATATTCCGTTGTGTTGTCAACACAAATCAAGCCAGACGAAGGGAAAATGAAGCCAATTCGTCCAGTGCGTCATGGAATATTACTGTACTTCAATCACTTTCCCTCCAATTAGGTGAAAAGCCTATTCTATTTACAGCTACAGTTACAGCCAAAAGTAACTCCTACTGCCTCCCCCTGGTAGAAATCCAGTTCATTCTGCCCCATGATCTGCTTATTTCATTAGCAATACGTTTGGATGGTGCGTGTATTTTGCCAGGCTGCAGCAAGGAAATAGCTGTGCAGAATGTGGCGCGTGGGATAGCGTTTGGAATATTAACCAAATCTCTATTCCCACCATGACAGTGCTTAAAGATCATATGGAAATCAAACGTCAGGGGAGAAAACTGTAGCGAGGGCTGTCGGAGAACAATTGAGCTGTGGTTAAAGGCACTGGGTGAACTGTGAACTTTGCAAAGAATTTAAAAAACAACAACAACAACAAACCACATACAACAAAAAAAACCCTCATCCCACCAAAACCCAAGCTTCTACTTTGAGACCTAATAAGGTCTGAAAGCCAAAGAGTCTTCAGGCTGTGACAATGTTGGATACCTGTATTTTACTAAATATAAACAAAGAAACACCCCCACTTTTTAACATTAAGAGCCAGTTGCAATGGTGGGTTCCCATGGAAAGTGAATTTGGCCTCTTGGAAAATGTCGCTATCATTTCTACCTTCTTCATCGAGAAGTCTAGAAAAAGGTATAATTACATGTTGAAAAAAAATCAATGGTTTGACAAAAGGTAGCCCAAGCTTCTAAAAATTGGTCTTAATGTTATAAAAAATAGATATTATTATCAATTTTACAATAATAAGACCAAAAATGTGACTCATAGTTCTTTTCTGGGTGATTTATCCTCAAGGAGTGAATGTGGGGTGTGTGTATGTGTGTGTGATGATTAATTAGCATTGGCCATTGGAGTTTAAGCAAAGTTATTTCAAGCCACTGAGTGCCATCAAGTCAGAATTGACTCATAGCTGACTCTCCAGTGGGTTTTGAGAGGCTGCAAATCACACACAAGGAGATTGCTCATCTTTCTCCCAAGAAGGAGCTGGTGGATTCAAACCACTTATCTTTGGGTTGGTAGTACAATTCCTTACTGCTAAGCCACCAGAGCTCCCTTGAGTATACCCAGCACAATGGTGTTTAAAACAGAACATTGGAAATGAAGAGCAAGGTCAGGCAATACCTCTGCTGGCTTCCAAGAGTCCAGATGCATTAGAGTCACTAAGCATCCATGGATGAAGTCACCTGCGTATGCCACGGACAGAGACAACTCCCACGAGTTAACATAGAAGCGACAGGTAAAACTCATGCCTCTCTGTCAACAACGCACGCCTGCCTATGGCTGCCTCTGGGGGATTCTGGTCTCTCCCTCTTTTCCACCTTTTGAATCCCATGCAAGAGCTTCTCCTTGTCAGACTCTAAATGGAAAATTGCTGGCAGGGGAGTCTAGATAATCTCGTTTCCAGGCTTCCAGGCCCTGAGTTACACTGAAGGGCTGAGAGATGCTGAGATGCTACGAAAGATCATCTCATTTTGACAACAACACACTGAAGATGACAGTCACATGTATGCCACTGGATTTTTCCTATTTACATGTTGCTTTCTAAATAATGGACTGTTGTTATTATTATATGCCATCAAGTTGCTTGTGACTCCGAGCATCCTATGTACAACAGCTCTAAACCCTGCTCTATCCTGAGCCAACCTTATTGTCTCTGAAAAACTCACCCTCATTACCCTAGTCACTGAGTCCATTCATTTCATCTAGGGTCCTCCTCTCTTAGGACTGGTCCCTCCTTGAAATTATGTCCGCCAAAGTATGTCAGATGGAGCTTCAAAATCCTTGCCTCCAAGGAGCAGTCTGGTTTCACTTCCTCCAGGTTGATTCTGTTTGTTCTTCTAGCAGTCCATGGTGAAGTCAATACTCTTCTCCAGGACCACAGCTCAAAGACATCAATTCTTCTTCTATCATCCTTAGCCATTGTCCAGCTTTCTGATGCATAACAAACAATTCTAAAGATCATGGCCTGGATCAGGCACGTCTTAGTCTCCAGGCTGCTGTCATTGCTCTTCAGTACTCTGGAGAGGTTCCTGACAGCAGACTTTCCCAATGCAATTAGTCTTTTGACTTCCTGGCTTCTGGTACCAAGAGTGTTGACTGCAGAGCCAAGCAAACTGAAGTTATTAACAATCTCAGTCTCTTCACCATCTATCATGATGGTTTAGAAATAGTAAAATAATGCATTGGGTATATTATTAATTTCCAAAGCCCTAAATCTCAGACACATTGCTTTTGAGTCACAACCAACTCACAACTGAGCTTCCAGTGGGTATTTGGAGACTGTAAATAATCAAGGAGGCTATTGCTCATTTTTCTCCTGCCAAGATGCTCGTGGATCCAAACAGCCAGAAAGGCACTTGCCAGTTGATTATAAGACTCCTTATGACAATGCTACCTGAGCTCCTTAGAGTGTGAATAATAAAATAATTTATTAGAATACTTATTATATTTTGTGTCTTCAAGGCATATTGGATTACAAGGATTTTTTTTTTAAATTCTGCAATCCTATCTCTTAATCTATGTTGTCCCAATTTCGTGAGCTCTCAGTGTAACACAAGTAGGATTTCCACTCATTCTTTTGTTGATTTTTTTTTCATTTGGGATTAATTTCTTCTCCCCATATTGTGCATCTAGCTTTCTACTGTTGATGTTATTTGCCAACCAGCTAAGACCCCCGGTGACCTTATGTATAACGAAACAGCAAGATGCTCGGTCCTGAGTGTCTGGTAAGAAAAAGAAAAGCAATTAACACCAGAATGGTGGATCTAAAAGAACAATAATTATCCTGGTGTTAGTAAGCTAATGTTGTGTATAAATTCTTGTAATAACAACAATAAACACTTTCAAGAGTTGGTGTTTATTAATAGATGGTCTAACCAAAATAATTCATTATCTCACATAGTTTCTGTAGCTGAGGAGACTGAGAGTTCTGGTGGCACAGTCCACAGGTAGTTAGGGTGTTGACCCAAAGGCAACAAACAACTTTTTCTGGTGGTTCGAATCCCCTTGGGGTTATGAAGGAGAAAGATGGGCAGTCTCCTCCCATGCTATTTACAGCCTCTGAGAACCCACTGGAGGGTCATTTATCAATCAGTTCTGACTCAACAGCCAATAGGTAAAGCTGGTGGTTCCATAGTAGGTTTTCTTATGAGATTATGGTCAAGATCTTGTCTAAAGCCACAGTCACTGAGGGACTTGCCTGGGTTTTGGGGATCTTTTTCAAGATGAAGCTGACACTGTGATTTGTCAGCAAAAAGGATCATGAGACACTCCCATGAGTTGAGTGTATTCATGACATAGGGCTTGACTTTTCCCCAAAGTAAGCAATCAGAGGCAGTGAAGAGAATATTATATTCGCTTTCATCACCTTGACTCAGACTTGCACAACATTACTTCCTCAATATACAATCAATCAACACTATTCAGTGTGGAAAGGTTCATTTATTTTTTTTCCAGTTGATGAATGAAATTTCTGTTATGCTTCTTTCTTCTGATGCAACATTTCTACAATGATGTGGTAGTGAACAACACTGGGCAGGAAGTCAATAATCAAGTGTGACCCTCATGATATAATTTGTAAAAGGATGTGACAGTTTTAATTGAATCCGAGACTCAGGGTGGGCAACATCAAGGTTGTCCAAACGGCAAGACTTTGTTCTCAACTACCAGTCTGCTATAGACACTAACTTCTTGAAAGACAGGATCTGGCCTCACTCACCATTGTGACACCAGCAAAAAAAGAAAGAAAAGTGTATGAATGATGGATGGAAAGATGTCTGAATAGAAGAAAAGATGATTGGATGATAGAAAGATAGTTGGATGAATGGAAAGATAGTTGTTGAACAGATGGAAAGGTGGCTGGATGGATGGAAAGGTAGTTAGATAGATGGAAAGATTATTTATTGGATGGAGATGGTTGACAGATGAAAAGGTGGTTCACTGGATGGATGGATCACTGGCTGGCTGGCTGGCTGGCTAAACGTCAGGATGGATGGATGGATGGATGGATGGATGGATGGATGGATGGATGGAAAGATGTATGATGGATGGATGGATGGATGGATGGATGGATGGATGGATGATGGATAGATGGATGGACAGACAGAAGGTTGGATGGATGGAAAGAGGGTTGGATGAATGGAAGAATGGTTGATTGGATGGATGGATGAATGGATAATTATGAAGCTGTGACAAAAATGAAACATGGTAATGCCTGTGGAAGTACTTTCAAGACTGAAAAGGGCTGCCCACACATGCAGTACCCACAGCTGAGCTGTGAATAGACTTTCATATTCACCACCCACTTTAGAGCACCACCCCTCACCCCCACTGGTGGTATGCAGTTGAGTGCCAACTAGCTCTTGTACTTTTGGACTTTAGATAGTTCACAGGACCTTGAGGAGGTTAATGGAACCTAAGTCCTTGCTTGGCACTTAGTAACACTGAATAACTATATTAAAAGGAAAGAGGAAGTGGCTTGGATAATCTTGAATAATGCATAGCAACAAGCAATCATTTCATCTTTCTAAAAATAAGCATTTATCATTTGCCTGAGAATGCCTCCTACATTATGTCTCTCTCTGAGGATGTTCTCTGTGTTCAAATGGGAGATCAAGAATTTTGTCCATTTTTTTTCTTCTTCCATACCTGGGGCAGTGTCTAATATGTATCTGTTATTCGGTTAATAGTTGTAGAATGAAGAAAGGAATAAATGTACGTTTCTATCATAACGATAGGGTAATGTTCTGTACAGGGTCAATAACCCCTATTACAATTGAGATTACCTAATAATATCAATAAGAATAACCCCAAAGGGCCAGCAAGCCATTGGAAGGTGGAAAAGAAAATCATCTTCACCATCAAAACAAGTGGAGAGATAATTGTTTAGTCCTTGAGAATGTCTGGTAGCTTAAGAGTTGGCTCTGTCAAGTGCGAAACACAGAACACTTATTTAGGTAAAACTTATTGTGAAAAGGAAGTATTATTTCCATTTATTGTTGTGTTGGCTCTTATTTATGAGGGTCTTAAATGCAGGAAAATAGAATATTGTCATGTCCTTACGTCCAACAGCATTTTCATGACTCTTGGTGTTTCTGAGTCCAGTACTGAAGTCACTGTATCGATCCATTTCTTTGAGGGTTTCCCTTGTTTGCTCAGACCCTCTACTTCTCCAAGCAAGATTCCTTTTGCTAGCAATTGGCCTTTTCTGCGACTGAGCCCAAAATAAAGTGAACCAGCCTCATCATCCTTGCTTCTGAAAAGCACTTTGGTTGTTATTTCTTCTAAGATTGATTTTCAACTAATTCAACTCAACTCGTTGCCATCGAGTCAGAACCGGCTTGTAGCCAACCCTCCACTGGCTTTCCTAAGCTCTGAAAACAATGCAAGGAGATTGTCCATGTTTCTTTCTTGGAGCCGTTGATGGGTTTGAATGACCAGAGATATACGGCCTTTGGTTCAGCAGCACAACTTCCTGGAGACAGCCCTAAACTAGCGGAGACACTCTGGAACTTCTTCCCATTTCACAGATGAGAAAGCTGACTATTTACAGCAGCCCCACTCTCTTAATACTGATTAACATTTGTTGTTAAATGCCATTGAGTTGACTATGATTCATAACAACTCTATGAACCACAGACCTGTGCCTTGCCTTATCCTCTACCATCATCATGATCCCGTCACGCTCAGTTCCATAGTCACAATCACTATGTGTCACTGTGTCCCACTGTAGGTCTTCTCCTTCACTGACCTTCTGCCTGTCCCACTATGTTGTCTTTCTCCAATGACTGGCTCTTCCGGAAAATTATGCCTCAAGTGAGCAAGAGTAAGTTTCATCAGATTCCTATTTGTTCCCAGTCTCCAAAAAAGGTGATCTAACACACCTTGGAAATTATCAAGCGACTTCCATTAGATGGCAGTATTGACAGGAGCCCTGGTGCACCAGTGGGTTAAGTAAGTATTGGGCTGCTAGTCAGATGGATGACAGTTCAAAACCGCTAGCTGGTCCACAGGGCGCTCTGGTGGCCTCATGACAAGAAGCTGTGCTGCAATCCTGGTTCGAGGCCACCAGCTGCTTCATGGGAGGACGGGCAATCTCCTTCTTTGAAATTAACTGCCTCTGGCTCTATGGTACACAACAACAACAACAAAATGCCCCATGGGAGAAAGATTAAACGTCCTACTCCAATAGCTCAGAGGCAGGAGTGGCATCCACTTCTGAAATGGCTTGCCTCAGGAAACTCTACGAACAGTGCTCAGGTCTTTCGGTCACAGAGTCGCTATGAGTTGTCTATGATTCAATGGCACCTAACAACAATAACAATGACAATGTAGAGAGAGCTATGTTGGCCTAGTGGACAGAAAGTTATGCTACCAAGCCCAAGGTGGGTGATTTTAATCCGTGGCCCACAGGCCTGGTTCATATTGTTTTTTTGTCAAACATTCTTCTATGTGGTACAGCACTTGTCTGTGTATGGCTGTACAGAGGTAACTTGTGATTGCTGTGATGCTAAACACTGTGACACAGATGTGTCAAATGTGAGAATGGTTACCCATGATGGACAGTGTTTTGTGTAGATTCCCGATTAAACGAGCTTGAAAACAGGAGTGGCATCCACTTCCAAAATGGTTTGCCTCCAGAAACTCTACGAACAGTGCTCAAGTCTTTCGTTCATAGGGTCGCTATGAGTTGTCTACCACTCAATGGCATTTAGCAACAACAACTCCCATAGACATCTACAGTCTCAGCAACTCTGTGGTCCAGTTCAATTTTATCTTATCAGATCACTAGGTCTCAAAACCTACTTCACAGCAATGAACTCTGGTTTGGCAATACTGAGTGCTCTTTTGTGCTTATAAGCCTAGAATGCTTCCTGCTGCATCAATTTCAACTCAAAATGACCCTCCATTGGACCTTCCACCACTGTACATCTTTACAGGCAGTTGCTGTTGTTATGTACTGTTAACTTGAAGCCAACTCGTAGCTGAAAATCAGGATGTTTTAAGAGGGAGTTAATCCTATGGGAAGAGATTGCCCATCTTTCTCCCACAGAGCATCTGGTAGATTCGAACCAAGTGCCTTTGGGTTTGCAATACAATTTCTTACTTATGAGGTTATTTAAGCTTGGACTGCGGTACTGATCCTGGGTGTGAAAAATGAGTGAAGGAGGCAGCCAACAATAGAAATTAAATAATTCCCCCTGCTGACCATCTGATGTAGCTATAAAACACACACACACACACACAAATGAGTGAAGGAGGCAGCCAACAATAGAAATTAAATAATTCCCCCTGCTGACCATCTGATGTAGCTATAAAACACACACACACACACACACACACACACACCCAAGAGGCTTATAGACACACACACACACACACACACACACACACACACACACCCAAGAGGCTTATAGACACACACACACACCACACACACACACACACACATGCCAAGAGGCTTATATACCTTGGCTATATACCTCTTGTATTCCTGGCTCTCCATCCTTAAAGGAAAGGATAGAGTTCACTCCTATATCCTAGACAATCCCCCTCTATTAATTGCATTTAATAGAATGTTCTTTGCTTTGGATTCAAATCATGGCTGAAGCACTAGGATTGAGAGACTCTCTGGGTCTCAGTATTTCTTGATCCAAAGTCGACTTCATAGTCACATCAGAAGCATTGCAAGATAAACCAACGTGACACTTATAAAACGCCAAGCGACTTGGCACATAGTAGGTGCTCAGTTAATGTCCTGGGTCCTCCAGGAAAGCAAATATCCTTCGAGACCAGAGCCCGTGATGGTTCAGCTTCCCAGGAGGCCACATTCCTCTGGGGAAAGTCCTCCCTTAAAGAAAGCCATTAAGGATTTAATTTCTTATCATCTCCCATTCCAACTAGCCAGAGTGTTATGAATAATATCCTATTAGCCAGAGACATTCAAACAATCACGCGTTAACATGTTCCTACGGCGGAATGATGAAGCGTCCTCCGAAATCGCAGTGCTTATCTCGGGCCCACTCAGCAGGCACTCCATCACTCCTCCTGTGACACTTCTGGTACCACAGGCGTGGATTCTAACGAGTCCCCACGGGGGCGGAGGGGCGGGGGGGGGGAGCGGGCAGCCACCCTGGCAGGCTCCTCCAGGCAGGGCCAGGCCTTCCTCACCTCCTGACCCACAAGAACCTGCCACAAAGACAACACAGACAACCTCCTCTTCTAAGAACACGTCAACACCTCAATGCATCACCTCAACTGTTCCTACTAAACACTTCGGAGTCTGGGGATGTCACTGTCAAGCTGTACTGTCATTCTAACTGTCCTTTTCCAAATATTCCACCGCCATTACCTTCAACTCACTGACCCCTAAGCTTCTCATGCCACTTCTCGAGTCCCTCTGTCGGTTTGATCACAGGAAATGGATTGATGCAGTGACTGCAGCAATGGGCTCCAATGTGTCAGGGATGAGGAGTGTGGCACAGGACAGGGTAGGATTCAGATCTGTTGTTTATAGGGCTGCTGTGAGTCGTACTCAACTCAATGGCACCTAACAACATTAACAACTGGTAGGCGGCTGTCCTGTCAACCCAAAGTCATGTGGTTCGAATCCACCGGTTGTTCCTTGGAAGAAAGATGGGCAATCCTCTCTCCTGTGTGATTTACCCCCTCTAAAAACCTGCTGGAGGATCATCTGTGAATCGTTTCCAACTCAATGGCACATAACAACAACTGTGGTTTGAGTGAAAGCTGAGAAAGCAAATTGGGTTTCCATTCAACCATTCATACACGATTTGTTTTCTAGAATTAATGACAATATTCAGAACAGAACAGCACTTTCCCTACTTCCTCCCTATAATTCTCTTTTCCATGAATCCTTCTTCCCTGCCCCTGCCTGCCTTCTGGGCTTTAACATTGACCAAATACTCTGCTTTTGACCTTAGATGGTTTGTTATTTTAAGGAGTGAGACCCTCCCTGGTGTTACTGGTCACTTTATAGGCCTTTCTATTGTGCAAGTTGAACCACTGGAAGAATGAGTTTTGGTTTTGGTTTGAAGAGTAACAGAGCTATTTTCTCTAGAAGAAAATGTGCAATGCTCAAAGCAGGCATACTTCCCTTGTTAAGATAAAACAGACACTTTTTGTATTCAGAAAGGACTTAGAGACATAGTTTTGGTTTAAGCTTTTAAGTTTAAAGATGATCTCAAGGACATCAGCATCTTCAAAGATTCTGCTAAACAGATCACAAATATGCAGTGATTTCACAGTGGGAAAGATAAGGAGTAAAACTAAAAATAAAAAAAACTCTAGAGAGAATTCTCCTGAGTGACCTCAGTCTTATAAGGATAAATACTGCATAAAACTATTATTGTAAAAATAGAAGAATAACTAGTAAAACATGTATGGGGACCCAAGAGGGAAAGGCATTGGGGCCAAGCGTTGAGAATGAATAGGGGTGAAGCCACAAGGTTGCACAAATTTTATGTGTAGAAGTAGAGTAAAGGAAATGGGAACAATTTGGTGAGAATCAGAAAAGACAGAGTAATGATGGGCAAGGTCCAAAGGTTACTAATTTTATAAACCATAATGCAGCCTTCAATATGGACTGAGGCTTAATGTCAAGAAAACAAAAATTCTCACCACTGGACCAATC
>NW_006399839.1:10220806-10232788 GCF_000299155.1 Elephantulus edwardii | reverse complement strand
AACAACAACAACAACAATGCTTGATAATGATTTTATGAAACACGATGTGAATGAAGAACTGTGTGAAACACAATGTATATGAACTTTATAAGAAAACTAACATAAGACAAAAATTAAAAACAAACCAAAAAATAATTCCTGAGAGCATTATGCTGAGTGAACTAACTCGGTCTCATAAGGACAAATACTGCATAAGACTATTATTCTAAAAATAGAAGAACAAATAGTGAAATGAATACAAAAGTCCAAAGAGGGAAGGGGAAATGGGGACATGGGGACAGGGAGACTGAAAGTGTAGGGAGAAGAGAATCATATGGTTAGAGTTTGGTGGGTGGAGGGAGGAGGTGAAGGAATTAGGAAAGATATAGTGGGGACCTGAAAAGACAGGGTGATAGTTAGCATAGATCAATAGCAATTGCTTTTATAAAATGCAACAAATGGGAATGATCATATTGAAACACAGTGTGAATGAAGCAATGTGTGAAACACAATGTATAGGAATGAAACACAATGTATATGAATTTTGTACACAAACCGATATAATTTTTTTAAAAAATACATGTAAATTTTTTAAGAAAAATTTTAAAATTCTAGTTAGCATTATTCTGAGTGAACTAACTCAGTCTCACGAGGACAAATACTGCAGATTATCAGTATTGTAAAAACAGAAGGGTAACTAATTAGATGTGTGTGAACATCCAAAAAAGAAGGAGACAGGGGGCTGGGTAAGAAAAGGGGAAGTGTGGGGGATCAATAGGATAGCAGAATTTAGGGGGTGGATGCGGTGCAGTGAAGAAATAGGAAAGATTCAATGAGACTCAGAGAGACGGGGTGATAATAGGCATAGATCAATAGAGATTGGTTGGATGAAATACAGTGTATATGAATGTTACATGAAGCGCAATGTGAATGAAGGATTTTGTAGACTATAACGTACATGAATAAAACATAATGTAAATGAATTATTGTATGCAAACCAATAAAAAATAGTAAATATAAAAAAAGAAGAAGGAAACCCTCGTAGCTGACCCTCCAGCAGGATTTCAGGGGCTGTACATCTCATGGGAGGAGACAGTCCCTCTTTTTCATAAGGAACCACTGGTGGATTTGAACCATCAGAGACACCACCTTTGGATTAGCAGCACATCAGCCCTACAGACTACGCCAACTAGTAAGTAAAGCAGCGGCAGTAAAAGATGTCAAACTAGAACACGCGTGGTAAAGAAGGGCTGCTTGGGGGAAAGCTACTGAAATAAAGAGTAACTTAAACAACTAAAATAGAGACAGGAGGGGCCAAGAGCTAGTTGTTGTTAAGTGCCATCAAATTTACTACGACTCATAGCGACCCTCTGAACAACAGGTCTGAGCCCTGTCCTATATCCTGTGCCGTCCTCATCATCTCCGACATAATTGAGCCCATTGCTGCAGTCACTGTGTCAAGCCATCTCGCTGAGGGTCTTCCTCTCTTACACTGACCCTCCACATTTCCCAACATCATGTTTATTCCCAAAGTCTGCCTCCCAAAAAGAATATGCTCAAAGTATGTGATCTGAAGTTTCACCATCCTTGCCTCTGCAGGGCACTCTGTCTGCACTTTATCCAAGATAGACATGTTTGGATTTTGGTGTTTTGTTTTTCTTTTTGTTGCAGTCATATGCCAACAGCTGTAAGCACCCCTTAAGAGAAGACTGTCGTTTCTGTCCCCTTGTCCCAAAGGAGTGCCCTGGAGAGATCACCTGCCCAGAGAACAAAGCGTTCTCTGGTCACCCCAGCTGGAGAAACACTTCCTGTTTTGCAGTGGACAGCACACACCACAGGCTCCATCCTGCCCTGCAGAAAGGGCAACACCTTGACTCACTGCAACATCTGTCAAACTTCTGAAAACCCAGATGCCTTCTGTTCCACATCCTCACCTTCCAGAAAGTTCCTGGGGAGTGACAGTCTGCTCTGCCATCACTCACTCACTCACTCACTCACTGCCACTGAGTCAGAACTGACGCCTAGCTGACTCCCCAGTGGGTGTCTGAAACTGTAACTCCTACAAGAGGATATTACCCATCTGTCTTCCTCAAAGCAGCTGGTGGATTTGAACCACCAACTCCCCACAGAAAGGGCACCACAGCACCCAAACACAAGCAAAGCGTTCTTTATTGTATAGGCTCGTTTCCTCCACCCCCCCCCACCATTTTCATGCCTAATACAAAGAATTTTTATATAAAGATTTTTTTACAAGTTCTCCTAACTTTATATCCTGGTCAGAGAGCAAAATGGAAACATGATCGACTCAAGCATCACAAAATATTCCCTGTTTTAGAATTTCTTGTTGAGATCAATGAGATCAATGTATTTCATTTTACCACTTCTATCTTAATTTTTTTTTCATCTGTGACTTGAGTGAGAGTTTATAAAGCTGATTGGTTCTCCAGCCAACCACTCACACACTCTTTGTTTTATACCATTCATTTTAATACCCACAATGCATCACCCTTTCCCACTTCCTCCCTGTAACCACCTACTGACTGAGATTGTTTGTTTGGAGGTCTTTTTTTAATTGGTTTGATTACAAAGTTAATATACATTGTTTCACATTATTCTTCATTCATATTATGTTTCATACAATCATTACCATGTTTTATGTTGTATAAAATTAATCACCAGTGGACCTTGCCCATAAGTACCCTGTCTTTTCACCAGGATCCTTCCCATTTCCTTCTCCCATTCCCTTCACCCACCAAACTGTGCAACCTAGTGGTATTACCTCTACCCATCCTCACCCCTCTGCTTCCACACCTTCCCTCTTTGGATCCCCATACATGTTTTACAAGCTATCCTATTTTTACAATCATGTTCTTATGCAGTATTTGTCCTTATAAGATTGAGTTAGTTCACTCAGCATAGTGCTCTCCAGTTTTGATACTAAAAGGACTCTGTCTCAAGGGACATTGAGTCAGCCCCTGGGCCATGGAGACCCCTACAGGAAAGACTGAAGTGCTGCTAGGTTCTGAGCCATCCCTTGACCCGTCATAGACTGAACCATTCTCATAGGGCTTCCAACAGCTGATTTTCAGTGCATGCCACCAGATCTCTCTTCCTAGTCTCTCTTTGGAAGCTCCACTCAAACTTGTCCAGCATCATAGCAACATGCAAACCTGAGAGACACAACCCTCTAAATTCTCTTGCTCCAAACTTTCCCCATGTTGCATCCTCTGGGTAGAATGCCTTTCCCTACTCTGCCTAACCTGACATTTCTGTGAAGAGTCACCATGGTAGCTTCCACAGGACAACTTCTGGAATGTTTCTCAAAGCACTTGACATTGGGCAGTCTGAGGACACCAGCAGTAGAACCACTGGGTTGGTCTTTGACACTTAGAAGTTTGGCTATGATGACTTTTCTATGAGTTGAAGTCCATGCCAGTAGCGTCTAAAAGCAGATTCTCAATCTCTGTGTAGACCTCCTGCATGGAAAACCTCTGCCACCTGGCCCGCGAGTCTATGAAGCTCCATCTGAAACCTGTTTATCACCTTCCCACATGGCCAGACTGAGAGAGGCTGGGCAGGAGGCGAAGAAGCTGCAAATCAAACTCATACTTCTTGTGTGGATGAACCACCAGTGTCCCCACCACCGTGGAAGAGGAACTAAGGCTTGTGTCCCTACTGTGTGCCAGACCCTATGCTGAGCTCTTCAGAACCATCATCCTATATCCCCTTCACAACGAGATACTGAAGGTCCCCCCCTGGAGAAACTGAGGCTAGACAGTTTGATGCCAGAGCCTGTAAGCCCATGTTCGGATTCTGGACACCGTTACCTGTGACACACCTTACTGCTAATAATTTGCAGGACCAGGCATCCCTTCAAAGATTCAGTCTGTGGTCAATTTCATAGACCTCACAGGCCCTCTAAGATCCAGGGCTAAAGGGTCGTTGTCACTCTGCAAAGCTGAGATCACAGACAAGACATTTAGCAATGGGCCAGGTGCACACCCTCCCAGCTTCCAGCCTTCTATCCTGAAAAGATGAGAAATAACCAAGACCCACGAGACCCAGCCTCCCTTCTCCGCTCTCAGCACGCAGAAAAGACCAGCCGCTCCAAATACAGCAGCAATACACGTGACAATACACCAATCTATTGTGCTCATGTTAAAGGTGGGCAAAGAATCGATGCCTTTGAGCTCCGGTGTTGGAGTAGAATACTGAAGATCCCGTGGACTTCCTAAAGAACAAATACGTCTTGGACAGAGTGCAGCCAGAGTGCTCCTTGGAGGCAGGGATGGTGAAGCTTCACCCCACGCACTTGGGGTATGTTATCAGGAGAGGCTATTGCTTGGAAACAGACATCATGCCTAGAAGGGTGAAGGGTCAGCAAAGGTGAGAAAGCTTCTCAGCAACGATGAACTGCTACAGTGTCTGTGGAAATGGGCTCCCACGTGTTGGTGACAATAAGGATTGATAAGGAGGGTAGGCAGGGTAGGGCAGAATTCACATCTGCCGTTCACAGGGCTGCTATGAGTCATACTTGACTCCACGGCACTTAACAGTCAGGCCCACTTTAAAGGCAGACAAACTGAGGCTCAAATAATTTTTTTTTTCTCTTCCTCACTAAGAAGTTGAGTTACCCAGAATGCAGGAGAGGTCAAATACTTGGAGAAAAGGCCTCCTCCCTCAAAAAAAAAAAGACAAGAAAGATAAATAGTATCGATGAAGCACTTTCTACCTGGCAAGTGGTCAGATGCCTGTTTCACAGATGACAGCTCTGAAGTCAGAGGTTTCTTCTCCCAGGTGACAATGGCCTGTAGATAAGCCCTACTTCTATCCCAGCCCTGTCCTCAATCTTCTCCCCTTCTCCTACTCTCTTCGGCTCCTAGCCTCAATCTGTTCATGCAGCTGGTCCCTGCAGGGTGGATGTGGGAGAGGGACGCTGGCTGGAGTGGAGGGAGGATGCTCCTCTTTAGGGCAACCGCCATGCTTAAGTGCTTCCTCCCCGTTCTTTGTGACCTTGGGTGACAGCCGCTGTCTTAAGTGCACAGTAATATACTTTCAGTCACTGTTCAATGCCCCAGGGGATGGTTTAAGGCCCTCCACTGGAGTGAATATTTTTATGCAGGCTATAATTTCTTTTAAGACCTTCACAGAGCTCCTTGACGCCTGCCTCCATGCTGCCCTCTCCTCCCAAGAGCACACGCCCCGGGAAGAGAGCCACTTCCTAAGGAAAGAGCAGTCCACTTCGGGCCAAGACACCAAGGCCGACCTCGCCAACTATGAGGGGCGAAGGACAGACCCTGCTTTCTCACCGCTGGCCGTCAACCCCACCGCCTGTGAAAACAACTACCAGCCAGTGTGTGTGCCAAGTGCTTACTCTGTGCGTGTGAGGGCTAAACATGTCCCACCTCAGTGCATCTTCCCCAAAGCCCCTGGAGGGTGGCATCCCATCTTTTCACAGAGTGAACTGAAGCATGAGAGGATGAGTGACTTGTCCAAGGCCACGGGGGACGAAAGGAGAGACACAGAATTAGAACGCTAAAACATTTGGGTTCCATTCAGAATGTCAAACTCCTCCACAGTCATCCAGATCTTCTCTCCAAGAGCAAATCTGATCATGTCAAACCCCACCTCAAAGTCTGCCAACCTGTTACCATGGTGTTGATTCCTATTCCCTGCTGCCCAACAGAACAGAGCAGAACTGCACCACCATGTTCCCGAGGGTGTAATCTTTATTTAAATCTGTCACCAAGGGCCTTTTTCAAGTGCTAAAGAGCAAGGATGTCAGTTTAAAGACTTAGGTGTACCTGGCCCAAGCCATGGTATTTTCAATTGCTTCCTATGTATTTGAAAGGTGGACAATGGCTAAGGAGAGCCAAAGAAGAATTGATAGCTCTGAACTGTGGCATTGGCAAAGAGTGCTGAACGCACCAATACTCTTGGCACCAGCAGTCATGAAATTAAAAGATTAATTGCATTAGGTAAACCTGCTGTCAGAGACCTCTCCAGAGTACTGAGAAGCAACAATGTCAGTCTAGAGACTAAGGTGCTCCTGATCTAGTTCATGGTCTTCACAGTTACTTGCTATGCTTCAGAGAGCTGGATAATGACTAAGAATGACAAAAGAAGAATCAATGCCTTCGAATTGTGGTGCTGGAGATGTGTCTTGAACATACCATGGACCATCAAGAAAACGAATAGGTCTGTCTTGGAAAGAGTGAAACCAAGTTTCTCCTTGGAGGCGAGGATTTTGAAGCTCCATCTCACATGCCTTGGGCACGTCGCCAGGAGGCACTGGTCGCTGGAGAAGGACATGATGGTGGGAAGGGTGGAAAGAAGGCACAGGGGAGGAAGAGACCCAAGATGAGGTGGATTGATACAGAAACTGGTGCAGTGGAGGTAGGTGAACTGGAGTCGGTGAGACTGGCTCAGGACGGCACGCTTCAGAGCTTCGGTACACAGGGTCACTACGGGTCGCAGATGACTCAATGGCAAGTAACAACAACACACCACGGCTTACCGAAAGAACAGCCAAGTCTCTCTTAGGAAGTGCAATCAGGGAGCTCTTTAGAGGCTAGGATGGTGAGACTTCTCAATTATTTCGGGCATGTTATCAGGAGATGCTAGTCCTTGGGAAAGAGACATCATGTTGGACAAAGCAGAGGGTCTGTAGAAGAGAGAAAGACTCCCAATGAGATGAAGTGACACAGTGACTTCAACATGGCCTTGGGCAAGCTGGAGACTGTGAGGATGGAACATGGTGGAGCAGAATCTCAATCTGTTGTCCGTAAGGTCGCGTGAGTTATACTCAACTTGGCGGCACCGAACAACAACTATCTTGGTGGGAGCAGGCCGCCACCTTTCTCCCAAGGAGAAATTGGTGACCAGGGCTTCACCAAACTACTGGCCTTTCCCTTCGCAGCCCAGCGCCTGATCTCCAAGCCACCAGGGCTCTTTTCTAAGCCTGCCTTTGGATCACAGATCAAACCCTCTGTCAATGCGCCTTCACACTGCACGTGCGGGCCCCATCCATCTCTCTGGATTATCTACTTTATACTGTTCCAGGTCCTCAGCAGAGCCAAGCTGTCCTATGTGTCCTGAGACACTCTGTATTCTCTTTCCTGCCACAGGACCTTTGCACATGTGGCTTTTCTGGCCTAGACACTGTTAGTTTCTCTGTGCCCCTTGCCTCACCACCCCACCCAGCTCACCCTTTCTCATTCAAAATGTTCTTCATCCAAGAATCCAGGAGCCCACCTCACTCAACACCCCATCACCGCTCCTCTGCCAGATGTCTCCTCTTATATCTGTGTATGTGACCATTTGACTCATGTTTGTGTCACCAACTTTGAGCGCCTGGAATCAGAAACCTTGATCCTTCAATTCCTGGAACAATGGACATCTGCAAATGCACGTCAGTGACTAGAGACATGCAGAATGGCTGAAGAGAGGCAGGGGAGGTGGGGTCATCTGTGTTTTCTGGAAAATTCTGGAGAGTTGGGACTGGGGAATGGAGAGAGGACATCCCTGAGGAACAACAAGCAAGACGTGACCAAGAACTCAATCACTCAGAAAAAATAAGGCATAAAAAAGGACTATGGTGATCAAACCTAAATAAAGCTTTGAAATAAAGAAGTGTCACATTAAACCTTATGGGAACACATTGGGGGGGGGAAGGGAAGAGACAGTCAAACTGATGCCTTGTTTAAAATGATTATATTTTTGCTCCTTTTGGAATTTATGTTTAAAACACATTTTGTTAAAATTGCATTTATCAAGCATAAGAGATCTATACTCAGCTAGGGAGATCCGGTGGTTGAGTGGTAAGGAGTTGCGCTGCCAACCCTAAGGCACTCAGTTCGAATGCACCAGCTGCTCCATGGGGAAAGGATGGTCCATCTCCTCCAGTGCAATTTACTGCTGCGGAAAATCCTCTGCAGGGTCAACCACAAGTCAGTTCTGACTCATCGGTGCATAACACAGCCACCAACAACAGTATTCTAAGGAACTCTGGTAGCATGGTGTATAATGTGTTGGACTGCGAACCAAAAGGTTGCCAGTTCATATCCACCAGCTCCTCTTGGAGAAAAAAGAACAGGTTTGTGTTTTTTTTTTAATTCTTGTTAAAATAGCAATTGATAGCCTGAGAAATGCAGTGGTTACGGAACCAGAACTGATTTGGCAGAATTAAATTTGGGTTGGTTTTTTGTTTTGTTTTTTGTTGTTGTTTTGTTGGGTGTTTTTTGGTTTAGGTCCCCCCCCCGCCCCGCCCCACTGAGGACAATGACTAGGGATGACAGAAGGAGAATTGATGCCTTTGAGCTGTGTTATAGGAGAAGAGTATTGAATATACCATGGACTGCCAGGAGAACAAACAGGTTTGTCCTGGAGAGGGTGAAGTCAGGCTACTCCTTGGAGGCAAGGATTCTGAAGCTTCGTCTGACGTACTTTCTACATGTAAGGCGGGATCAATCTTTGGAGAAGGACATCATGCTTAGGGGGATGGAGGGACAGCGCAGGAGAGGAAGACTCTTGATGAGATGGATTGACTCAGTGACTGGGGCAATGAGGGTGGGTGTGTCAGAGACAGTGCGATTGGCACAGGATAGAGCAGGGTTTAGGGCTGTTGCACACAGGGTCGCTGTGAGTTGCAGGCGACTCGACGGCACATACAATACAACAACAATCAACTAGGCGATGAACAAAAAAGACTGTAAAGAATACATGCCCTTAAATTGTAGAGTTTGGCCAAGAGTACTAGATGTCAAAACCTGCCCTTTTTCCCCCCCATTATGTTCTACGGACTGAGAAAAGACTAAGCAGAACGTGCATCCTTGGTAACAAGGATAGTGAAACTTGATCTCACACACTTTGAGCACGTTATCAGAAGGGATCAGTCCTTGAATGAAAGCTTCATACTGGATCCACAAAAAGAGAGCAAGACCTTCAAGGAGGTAGACTAACCCAGTGCGTCCAACAGTGTACGTGAGCACGGTAGAGGACAAGAGGATGGCCCTGGACAGCGTAAGGCTTCAGTCTGCTGTTCACAGATTTACTATGAGTTGTAACTGACTCAACGGCCCCCAACAACAACAATATTCAAAAAGGTTGGTGTTACCACAAGAACATGGAAACAGTCCAAACATCCAACCACAATCAAATGCATTGAGAAACTCTGGTACCTTCACACGATGGAATTCTACACAGCACATAAGAGCAATAATTTTGTAAATTACTACTTAACTGGGGAGGGACTGTAGAGCATTAGGGTAAGTGAACTAACTCAGTCCCATAAGGACAAATACTGTATAAGACCATTATTGTAGACCATATGAGGATCCAAGGAGGAAAGGGGGGAGCAGAGGGGTGAGGATGGACAGATGATGGGGTAATTAATCATAGTGTCACACAATTTAATGGGGGAAAGGGGGAGTGAAGGAAGTGGGAAGGATCCTGTGTGAAGGATAATGTATATGAACTTGGTAAATAAACCTGTATAAAATAATTTTTTTAAAGTTGGTGTTTTGCACTCACCAGTATAAAGTTAAGATTTTTTTTAAAAAGTTGGTGTTTTGCACTCACCGAGCAGCACCATTATAGCAAGCACTGGCGATTCAAATGTTATTGTTGGTGGTGGTGTAGTTATGTGCCGTTGAGTCACTTGCAACTCATAGTGACCCTATGTACAAAAGCCCTACCAATCGTACTGTCTCTGACACCCCCATCCCGATTACCCCAGTCACTGAATGAATCCACCTCATAGAGAACCTTCCCCTCCTGTGCCATCCCTCCACCCTCCCAAGCATGATGTCCCTCTCCAAGGACCGGTCTCTCCTTACAACATGTCCAAAGTATGTTAGACAGAGCCACAGAATCCTTGCCTCCAAGGAGCCGCCTGGTTTAACCCTCTCTAGGATGAATCTGTTTGTTTTCCTAGCAGTCCATGGTACATTCAATACTCTTCTCCAGCACCATAGCTCAAAGGCATCCATTCTCCTTCTATCCTCCTTAGTCATTGTCCAACTCTCTGATTCATAACAAGTGATAGCAAAAACCATGGCCTGTATCAGGTGCACCTTAGTCTCCAGAGAGACACCATTGTTCTTCAGTTCTTTGGAGAGGTCCCTAACAGTAGATTTTCCCATCACAATATGTCTTTTAATTTCCTGGCTACTGCTGTCAAGAATGTTGATCGTGGAGCCAAGTAAACTAAAGCTGTGAACAATCTCAATCTCTTCACCATCCATCCTGATGCTGCCAATTGGTCCAGTGATGAGAATCTTTGTCTTCTTGACATTGAACCTCAATCCATATTGGAGGCTGCAGTCCTTGATCCTCTGCAGCAAGCGCTTCAGGTCCTTTTCAGTTTCAGCAAGCAGGGTTGTGATTTAAATACATCTAAATACAGGAAAGTTCTAGTCTGAGACACAGGACATCGGCTAAGCTACACATCAATAAGAACAAAATCTTACCTACCTGGACTTCCGAGGGTTTGGTGGCCCCTTATATTTTATGTCACTATGTCACTATACCTGGCCCTGGATCACTAGCAACATCCAACCTTTGTTTCCCATCAGAAGATTTTGTGACCACCCGGAGGGGTGGTCTCCTTGACCTTCAGGGATAAAGATGGAGCTCCAAGTATGAAGTACTATATGCTGGGTACCTCCATGTCACACACACACACACACACACACACACACACACACACGTCACAGAGCATCGAGCCTGTGTCTGCTGACCACCAAGAACTGAACAAAATGGCAGCTTCCCAGTGAACAGCGTTGTTTCCACTCCACAGATGGGGAAACCAAGGCTCAGGAGTGTGAGATACAGAGCTAGGGTTTGAACCTAAGCTTTATTCCACTGCTTTCCCAAATCCACCTGCCCTGGGGTACAGAGGAAGAGCAGATCAGAATGGAAGAGAGAAGACAGAAAAAAGAGGGCAAGAGAGGACTTAAAAATAGGCTCACAGCTGAGGCTCTTTTCTCAATCTTGAGGCAAGTTTGCAAACTTAAGTCATGGCAAACCAAACAAGAACAGTGTTAAATTTGTAAAATATGGGTGAACCAAGCAGATAACTGAAATGGGGGGATATTATAGGTTGATGCCCTGGAAATGTAATACATTGTTTAGAAAATGAGGCAATTTAACAATGTTGCCTCACAATCAAGTTTCCTGAATGACAGAATCAGAAACTGCAGTGCCCGACTCAAAAATGGCAGCCTGGTCAGCAGCACTGTTCTGAGTGTGTGTTGCTCTCCACAGTCCTGGCAGAAGTGCAGTCCCTCACATCAGGTTTTCTGGAAGGCCTCACTACCCCTTCAAGTTTCCCATTCCAAGGCTTTGACCTCTGATATTTTTTCCATTCCAGTTCTGATTCTACTCCACAGAAAATTTAAAATTTGGAACTGTTTGCTTTTGTTGTGTTAGTCACAACCGAACTTTTTGAACCAGTAAGAAACTGTGCAAAATATCATATCTGACGCCTTGCATATTCTGTTGTCCTGATTACCGGCTGTCAAGTCATCGCTGACTCTACACAGAGCACAAGGACCATGCTACTTGTCCGGAGCCATTCCCTTGATCAAGTGTTGATTGGGACCCTTGTGATTCACAGAGCTTACATTCAATGATGTTTTTAAGTGATTTACATACCTCTCTTCCTTTCCTTTCTTTGTTTAGAAGCTCCTTTGAAGACTGTTCATCGTCATAGCAACATGGAAGAGCTTCCACTGGTAAAGGGGGTATTTGATGAGAAGTGAACCCGAAGTCTCTTGCATGGAAGGCGAGGTGCTCCCCAAAACTGCACCATTTCCATTGTGATTCTTCTATTATGTTCCACCACAGTCCATATGTTACTGGAGTCCAGTCAATTTAAGATACTGAAATTGAAAAAAAAAAAAGGAAAAAGGTAATGACATTTTCTAAGACTCATCATTGTACCAAGTTAGTCAACAGACTCAATTCATTGTTATTCAAAACTAAAGCATAGCTTTATTTCAT
>NW_006399839.1:10216384-10220401 GCF_000299155.1 Elephantulus edwardii | reverse complement strand
AAGTGTTGAGGACTTTCGTTCATAGGGTCGCTATGAGTCGCCTATGACTTGACGGCACATAACAACAACAACAAGGCATAGCTGGCCCTCCGATGGGTTATCAGAAGCTGTAAACTGCACAGGAAAAGAATGCCCCGTCTTTCTCTCACAGAACAGCTGGTGGATTTGAACCACCTGCTCTTGGGTTGGTAGAGCAACTCTTTACTTTCGAGGCCACTAGAGCTCATATGAAGATAATGGGTTGGCAATAAGGGGGTGTGTGTATAAATAAGTGTACATATTTTCTGAGTAATTATGCACATACATATACATTTACAAGCTTGTATACTTTATCTATGTCTACGTGCACGTGTGAGCAGAGGGGGCATGTCCACATGCATGTGCTTACATGTCTATCTGTGCATGTTCATATGTTCACATGTGTACATACATGTCTGAGTACGTGTATGTCCTTGCATATATGTCCCTGTGCATGTGTGCGTGGATATGTGTGTGTACATCCTTCAGTCTGTGAATTTGGAATCTTCATTGTCAGCTTTGTCGAACGGAGGATTGTTCAGCAAAATGAGCATGCTTTCCCCCCTAAGTACTGTTTTGATGTTGTTGTTATGTGCTAGTGAGTTGTCTGTGACCCACCGCGACCTTAATGTCCAGCAGCTCTGAACCCTGCCCTGTCCTGAGCCAGTCTCACTTGACTCTGACACACCAACCTCCATTGGCCCATTTACTGTATCAATCCATCTCATCTGGAGTCTTCCTCTCCTGTGCTGTCCTGCCACTATTCTAAGCGTGATGTCCTTCTCCAAGGATCTGTCTCTCCTGGCCACGTGCCCAAAGTATGTAAGACGGAGCTTCAGAATCCTAGCTTCCAAGGAGAAACTTGTTTTCAGCCTCTCTAAGACAGACCTATTTCTTTTCTTGGAGGTCCATGGTATGTTCAAGACTCTTGTCCAGTACCATAATTCAAAGGCATTGATTCTTCTTCTGTCATCCTTAGTCACTGTCCAGCTTTCTGATCCATAGCAAGTAATTGTGAAGACCACGACAGGATCACTCTAGACCAACCTTGTTGCTTCTCATACTCTGGAGAGGTCCCTGACAGCAGATTTTTCCCAGTGCAATTAGTCTTTTGATTTCCTGTCTGCTAGAGCTAAGAGGGTTGATTGTGGAGTTGAGCAAGCTGTAATTGTTAACTACTTCAATCTCTTCTCCATTTATCATGATGCTGCCAGTTGGCCCAGTGGTGAGAATCTTTGTCTTCTTGATGTTAAGCTTCAATCATATTGAAGACTACAGCAAGTGCTTCATGTCCTCTTCAGTTTCAGAAAGCAAGGATGTGCCGTCTACATAATGTAGATTGTTAAGGAATCTTCCTCCATTCCTGATGCCACATTCCTCCTCATAAAGTCCTGTTTCCCAAATGATTCGTTCTGCAACTAGTCTTATATGGATGGGGAAAATTAGAAATAGGCTATCTAAAATGGAGATATTAAGGCACGTGGCATGAAGTAACGGGCTTACATGCTTTCACAAATGAGGTTATTAGTAAGATGATTATAAGGGGGAACCTACAATACACATGAACAAAATATAATATAAAGGAAAGATTGTCTAAAACACGATGTGAAAAAACCCCCACAACATGCTTGCTTGAAGCACACTGTATATGATGATGCAAATATTAATCTAAAAATGTAAAAAATCTTAAGGGAGTTCTGGTGGCCTAGTGGCAAGAAGCTGCATTGCAATCCCAAAAGCATGTGGTTCAAATCCACCAGATGCTCTGCTGGAGAAGGAGGGGCAATCTCCTCCCATACCAGTCAGATTCGATTTGATGGTACGCACACAAAAATAATAAAATAATGTTTTTTAAAAAAAGTAAAACATTTTAAAAAGAAAATAACCAGTGGAACCCAACAGCAGTTCGATCATCTTTTCTGAGTCACTGAGAAAAACAAGAGAGGTAGCTGGCTGATGCAAGGTCACTTTTCTTTAACTCTCATTTGAAAAACTACAGTGTGAATAATGGAAACATATGCAGTGATCTTCTTTGTTCTTGTTTCATTTGGATCAAGTCCCCTGAACAAAATTTCACTTGGAGCAAATGCTTCACACACACACACACACACACACACACACACACACACACACACTTTTCCAATGAAGGAGGAAAGGGCCTACCAATATGTAGAGGTGTTGACATATCACAAGAGCCACATTATTGTTGTTTGGTGCCGAGTCACTTCTGACCTTCTGTAAAGCAGAACAAACGTTACCAGGTCCTGCTCCAACCTCACTACGTCGGCTGTACATCAGCTTAGTATTTTATCCACCATATCAGCCCATTTCATTGAGGGTCTTTCTCCTTTTCACTGACTCCCTCCTTCACCAAGCATGCTCCGTTTTCTCCAAGGACGTGCCCAGAGTAGACGAGACAGTGTCACCATGCTTGCCTCTAAGGAGCTCCCTGGTTACACTTTTTAAAAAAAGAAAAAGTTTTATTTCTTATTTTTTATTTTTTAGTCCTTTGGCAATCCATGAGAGACTAAATACTCTTTATGCATAACACAATTCAAAGGCATTGATTTCTCTTTAGTCATAATTCTTTCTTTAATATATTTTTTCCTTTTTTATAAATTGAGATTTTAATGGAAGTTTATAAAGAACTTGGGTTTCCCATTGTTCATGGTTGCACATTTTGCTCTCTGTCCCCTCTTCTCCCTCCAGGTCGCTTTTCTTCTTTGGGGAAAAAAACGTTCTTTCGTTGTTATACAGTCGTCCCCTCTCCCCTACGCAAGACCACTTTACTATGCAGCTCTTATTCTGGACTCTTGTCCTGTCAACAATACCTATCATTGTTTTTCGGTGCCATGGAGTTGACTACAACCCACAGTGGCCCTATAACCAACCAACAGATCTGAACTTTATGTATCCTGCACTCTCCTTACCACCTCTGACATGCTCAAACCCATTATTACTGACACGATGTCAATCCATCTGGTCAGGGTCTTCCCCTCTTTTTCAAACCCTCCACCTTTCCCAACATGACGTCTTTTTCCAAAGACAGGCTCCTTTTGACAACATTCCCAAAGCGTGTAAGACAAAGTTTCTCCATCCTTGCCTCTACAAAGCCTCTGGTTGCACTTGCTTCAAAACAGACCTATCTGTTCTTTTGTCAGTGCATGATACTGTCTTCTTGAACACCGTGGCTCAAAGGCATTTAAGTCTTCTTATTTCATTCTTAGTCCTTGTCCAACTTTTAGACATGTAGGAAGCAACTGAAAATATTATGGCTTGGATCAGTCCCTGATGTCAGATTTCCCCAATGCAACATGTCTTTTGATTTCTTGAGTGCTGTTAATCATGGGTGTTGATTGTGCTTTCAAATAAAATGAAATTATTGACAACTTTGATCTTTTCTCTATCTATCATGAAGTCACCTCTTGTTCCCGTGATGAGGATTTTTGTTTTCTTGAAGTAGAAATGCAACCCACACTGAAGGCCATAGTCTTTGATCTTCTGCAGCAAGCACTTCAAGTCCTTCCCACTTTCAGCAAGCCAAGTTGTGCCAACTGCATCCCAGAGGCAGTTGAGGAATCTTCTTCCAATCCTGATGCCATATTCTCCTTCAAACAGTCCAGTTTCTTGAATGATTTGCCCAGCACAAATGGAATAGATATGGAGAAAAGGTACAACCCTGATGCACACATTTCCTGATTTTAAGCCATGCAGTATTCCCTTGTTCTGTTCAGACAACAGTTTCGGGATCTTTGTATAGATTTTGCATGAGCACAATAAGCATTCTGGAATAGGTAGTCTTTTTAATATTATCCACGATGTGTTAGGACCCATACAGTCAAATACCTTTGAATAATAATCAACAAAACACAAGTAAACATCTTTCCGGCATTCTCTGCTTTCAGTCAAGATTCATCTGACATCAGCAATGATATTCCTTGTGACACAGCCTCTTCTGTATCCAGTCTGAGTTTCTGGAAGTTTCCAGTTGATGTATAA
>NW_006399839.1:10213290-10215439 GCF_000299155.1 Elephantulus edwardii | reverse complement strand
TGTGTTTTCAGAGGCAGTAAATCACACAGGAGCTGGGGGATTCAAACCACGTGCCTTTCAGCTGGCAGCACAGAGCCTTACCACTAGGCCACCAGAGCTCAGTTTTTCAATTGTAGTTGTTATGTACCCTCAAGTCTAAATCCAGTCATGGCTGACCCTCCAGTGGGTTTTCAGAGGCTGTAAATCACACAGGAAGAGACTGCTCATCTTTCTACCACGGAGCAGCTGGGAGATTAGAAATACTTGCCTTTAGGTTCAAAGCACAACTTTTTACCACTAGGCTACCAGAGCTCCCGATTATTTATGGGGCTATTTTAAAATGGTTCCCTCTCTTAGCACATTTAGGCATCAGAAACCATATTTAATCTGCCTCCACTGTCGGCAATTGTTCTTTATCCCCCACTCGTTTTTCATTAAATCTGAAGACAAGAAAATCAGCTATCCTTGTTAATGTTGTTGTTGTTGTTAGGTGCTGCCGAGTCAAGTACAACTCATAGCGACCCTTGATCAACAGATCTGAATCATCCTGTCCTGGGCCGTCCTCACCATCTCTGACACACTTGAGCCCATTGCCACCGTCATCGTGTCACTCCACCTTCACCATCCCTCCACCTTTCCAAGCATGATGTCCCTCTCCAAGGAATAACCTCTCCTAGCAGCACGCGCAGACTATGTGAGATGAAGCAGCGGCATCTTTGCCTCCAAGGAGCACTCCGACTGCACCTTCTCCAGACATGCCCATGGGATATCCGGTACTCTCTTCCAACAGCCCAGCTCAAAGGCATCCAGTCTCCTGTCAATCTTATTCATTGTTCCACTCACAGATACACCGCAAGTGACTAAAAAAGACCACGGCCTGAATCAGGTGCACCTTAGTCCTCAAACTGGCATCCCTACTCCTCAATAATTTGTGCACATCCCTGACTACACTGGACGGAGACGGGAGTCATGATAGAAGGAGAAAAGACTGGAACTGTCAACGACTTCATCTTACTCGGATCCACAATCAATACACTTGGTACCAACAGTCAGGAGATCGGGAGACATACTGCACTGTTGTTGTTATGTGCCGTTGAGTCATTTGCGACTCATAGCGACCCTATGTACAATAGCCCTAAACCCTGCTCTGTCCTGTGCCAATCGCACTGTCTCTGACACACCCATCCTGATTACCCCAGTCACTGAGTCAATCCACCTCATAGAGGGTCTTCCTGTCCTGCTCTGTCCCTCTACTCTACCTAGCATGATGTCCCTCTCCAAAGACCTGTCTCTCCTTGCAACATGTCCAAAGTATGTCAGATGAAGCCCCAGAATCCTTGCCTCCAAGGAGTATCCTGGTTTAACCCTCTCTAGGATGAATCTTTTTGTTTTCTTGGCAGTCCAAGGTACATTCAATACTCTTCTCCAGCACCACAGCTCAAAGCTTCTTCTGCGAGCTTCTGTGTAAGAAAATAGGACACGGTCTTCTCCTCCATTCTTGGGGCTACTGTGTCAAACCCCTCTCCTGATAGTATCTCTCACTACACTGACCCTCTACATCAAGTGACTATGAGGTCCTTCTTGAAACTGGTCTTATCTGATGACATGTCTAAAATAAGATGAACTCTCACCGTCTTACCTTCAAAGGAGCACTCTGGCTGGGTTTTCTTCGAAGAGTGATGTGCTCCTTCTTCGGAGAGACTCTTCCCAGAATCTCTTCTGGCCAACCCCACAATTTGAATGCGTCAGCTCCTCTTCTGCTTTCCTTTCCAGCTTTCAGACGCCTACGGAGCAATGGAAAAGAAGAACATGCTACTATCAAGAGCAAAATCAGAGTTAAGCAGGCTCTGAATGGGAATCGAGAGTTGCCTGGCTGGGCTGAAGAATGCATGAGTTGCGACAAAACGTGGAGCACATTGAGAGCTCTGCTTTTTTTTTGTTCTGAAGTGAACAGCAATAGCCTTGGTCTAACAAATGAAAAAGAGCTACACTCACTCCATCTGCTTCATCCAGTTTATTATGCATCACATGTTTGTGCCACGTACCGTTCTAAGCATAGGGACCTAGAGGTGTTAGATGCTCTCTGGGTCTCTGAAGTGTCTGGAGAGGTGAGGTGTGCATAAAAGTCGTGTTGCAAAGTAAGATATGGTCCCCACCCTTAAGAAGTTTA
>NW_006399839.1:10199575-10212945 GCF_000299155.1 Elephantulus edwardii | reverse complement strand
AGCTTGCAAGAGGAGGTGGAACATTAATGCCCTCACAGGGATACCCGTCAATACTCAGAGGAATACACAGACATGTTTGAAAACTTATACTTCTGCATATCAGGTAGACCATTCTGAAAGCTGTTAGTGTGAAGTGTGACGAGAAAGGAGCTCTTGGAGAGTGGGTGGTCTATCAGGACAGGAAGCCCCTCGGAACTTGCCACCACATCTGGTATCAGGCGAGCGTCCCTGAGCAATGGACTGTGAAAGGGGATCCAGAGATGGAATCTAGTCCCTGTACTCTGAAAGGATTTTGTGGGACCTAGAGGATTCAGAACTGACTAGGGCATGGGGGACAGGTGGCTTGGGGGACAGGTGGTATGAGAGACAGGTATGTCGGAGATAGTAAGACTGGCTCAGGACAGCACAGGGCTCGGAGCTGTTGCACACAGGGTCGCCATGGGTTGCAGGCAACTTGATGGCACACAACAACAACAAATGAACACCCTCTCCCTCTCGGGATCTTCATTCTTCATCTTTTAAAGAATTAAATAGGAGCATATAAAGCCTGAAGGTCATTTGAGTGTAAATATTCTAATCTTCTGATTTTAATAAATATGCTATTAAGATTGTTGTTGATTGAGTACTCTTAAATCAGAACAGACCCTTAACTGACCCTCTAGTGGGTTTTCAGAGTCAGTTAATCACACAGGAGGAGACTGCCCATCCTTCTCCCACAGAGCAGCTGGTGGATTCAAACCATGTTCCTTTGGAATTACAGCACAGCTTATTACCACTAGGCCACCACATGTTCTGTGTTTTGCATCTCTGGATGGTGCAAAGGTTTAAGCATTTGACTAAGTAACCAAAATTACTACTGAACAACAACAACAAAAAATGGCTGATGATTAGAGTCTATTCAGGGACATGCTGGATAAAGTCCTTGAAAAGCCCATGAAGTACAGTTCTGCTCAGACGCACATGGAACCACCACCGAGTCACGGTCGACCTGACGGCCACTGATACTGTATGTATGAATGCTTCACTTATCATGTTATTGTTTATCGTGTTACGCCATCGAGTCAGAACTGACTCACAGCTGAGCTTCCAGCGGGTCCCCAGAGCCTGTAAACTGCACGGGAAGAGACTGTCCGTTCCTCTTCCGCTCGGGCATCTAGTGGATTCGAACTGCCTGTCTTTGGCTTGGCAGCACAACTCCTTACCACTAACTGACCAGAGACACCACAGGCTTGATTCCCATTTATGATAATGGCCTGTGCTTCACACTACCAGTTCACTAGGTAGGTTTTCATTGGCTAGTCTTTTGGAAGCAGCTCACCAAGCCTTTCTCCTGAGGTGTCTCTGGCTGGTCTCGAACTCCTAACCTGAGCAGTGGAGCACATTAACTCTTTTCACCATGCAGGAACTCCACTGTGTGATCCAAGTGGTATGGACCCACGATATTGCATGTGCACTTGACCTTGGTGTGCACCCACGATATTGCATGTGCACTGACCTTGGTGTGCACCCACGATATCACATGCTCACTTGACCTTGGTATGCACGCGGGATATGGCATGCTCACTTGACCACAATGAAGCAGATGCTACCTTCCCATTGTATAGATGGAGAAACTAAGGCTAGAGGTAATGAGAAGAACTGTCTGAGGTCATGCACATGTGGAAGTCACACCAGGGGGTCTGACCCCAGTGTCCACGCCCTGAACCACCAATGTGCCAAGTTTCTGACAATCTGATGGGGATTTCTCTGCTCTGGAGTCCTGCACTCTAAACCACTCCCGTCCTCTGGTACATCCTCACGCCTGCGCTTTGTGTCTCTGTTAAGTACATTTCAGGGCTCAAGCAGGAGGTGTGGGAGGGAGGAGAGGAGAGAGCCAGGGCTTCTGATGCCTTGGAACTTGAGGCAAGCTGGCACTCCCAAGGTCCCCGGGCCCAGTTCCCCTGCACGTTCATCTGGTGCCGGAGGGTAGATGCGGCTGCCGGCCAGTTTACCAGCCTGCCAGCTGGCCCCGATCACCCAGTGGCTGGCACCTCGGCCACTCGGATGGGCTGTCGGCCCGCCTCCCACAGGCATGCAGCTGGCAGCGTGGAGCAGGTGGGCCAGCCGGCCGGGTCCACTGACTCTCTGCTAAGCTGCCAGCTGGCACGGCTGCACCTGGTGTCTTGGCACCCCTGGGCTGGCATAGGTGGGCAGCAGGGCTGACATGCTGGCTTCCTTTGGGTGGGCAGCTGGCACAGCCAGCAGAGAGGGGGCCTGTCCAGCCCCCTCCTGGCTGTCCTTTTAAACAGCCAGGGGCTTTGGCCAGGGGAGCAGAGCCAGGACAGATTCATTGACACCCTGAGGTGGCTGGAGTGTGCTGGAGCGAGGCCTTCCCCCAAGCTTTCTAGGATTTGCCTGAATTGTCACCCTGCCTGTGACCCCCGACAGTCTAGCCACTCAGGGAAGATGCAAACAGAAGAGGCTGTCCATCCAGGGCCACCGTGGATCTCAACTGCCCGAGACACGCAGCCTTTGAGTCAGTCAGCAGCGTCATGGGCTACTGACTCTTTGTTTGAAAAAGCATCGCTCAAATGCATTGTTAGTGGAACCACCGTCCACATGGTAAATTGGTCTGAATTTTACACTGGCCTGTAATATTCATGGGCATGATACGTACGTGCACATGAATTCCACAGAAGGCCCAAGTCCACCAGGCTGTGCACATACACTTCCGTCACTGTGGTTGCTGTGGTGCGTTGCCAAGTCGTAACCCACCTACAGTTGACCCTCCAGCGGGTTTTCAGAGGCTGTAAATTGCCCAGAAGGAGACTGTCCTTCTCTCTTCGGCAGAGCAGCTAGCGGATTTGAACTCTGTACCTTTGGGCTGGCAGTACAACTCTTTACTCACTAGGGCATGAAGTTCACTTTGACTGTGTGGATAACAGAACAGTTAATATCTGAGCACTTGACTGGTGCATGGCCAGATTATGAAACTGCACTTCTTGTGGGACCCTAGTTTTCATTCATTCACTCCCTCCCTTGAGGTTCACCCCCATCTCTGACGCTGTGAAGCTGTTATTGAACGCCAGGGTTATTCTAGGCATTGGACGTGAAACAGTTACCTGGATAAAATTTGGCCCTCAAGGAGCTTTCTGTCTTTGAATATATGTATGAATGAGTTGGGGGCACAATGATTTAGTGCTTGACTGCTAACCAAAAGGTGGATGGTTCGAACCCACCTATGAGAAAAAATAGTAAAAATAAGTTCTATGGAGCAGTTTTTTTTTTGTCACATGGGGTTGCCAGGAGTTGAAATCTACTTGATTGTCCCTAATTACAACAGCAGATATCATTGGGACCTCCATAACAAGTACCATTCCTAACTCAGAGGTGACCTCTCTTTGGAGGTTCGAATCCACCAAGAAGTGCAAGAGAGAAAGATGAGTAATCTTTTCCCTTGTGGTTTACAATCCTGGAAGCTCAATGGAAGGTCTGCTGAGAGTCAGTTCCAACTCACTGGCAATAAATGAGTGACAGTAGGAGGGAGAGAAGGGAGAAGGACTCTACTGGGCCGGTGAGGAGTGGATTACATTCAAGTGTTTAGAAAGTCTGAATGTGTAAGTAGGAAAAAAAAATCTAGATGATAGATTATAAGTAATCTTAATTTCTTTCTTTTTATGTGTCTTTATTATCTACCTTTCCCCCCCAATTAACATGTAGTTTGCTGTGATGCCGAACCTTGTGCCATTGAGGGGTCAAATGCCATAATGGCTGCCCATAGTGGAGAGTGTTTGGTGGAGCGCCCAGTTTAAGACAGGTTTGGAAGCAGGAGTGGCATCCACTTCCTAAACCACATGCCTCTGGCAACTCTGTGAACCTGGAGAAATGATGATAGTTATAGAAAGGCTTCTGGCCTTTTGTTCACATGGTCGCTATGAGTCATGCTCTACTGGACAGCAATCACAACAAAAACAACTCTTAGCATAGAGAGCTCTGGTGGCCTAGTGGCAAGAAGCTGCTCTACAATTCTGAAGGCATGTGGTTCGAGGCCACTAGCTGCTCTGTAGGAGAAGGATGGGCAATCTCATCCCGTGTGATTAACTGTCTCTGAAAACCTGCTGGAGGGTCAGCTATGGGTCAGTTCTGACTCGACAGTACACAGCAACACTCTTAGCATAAGGGAGCTCTGGTGGCCTAGTGGCAAGGAGCTGCACTGCAATCCCAAAGACACACAGCTAAAGGCCACCAGCTGCTCCGTGGAAGAAGGACATACAGGCGACTCTCGTATGATTTAACTGCCTAACTGTATGATTTAACTAACTCAATGGTACACAACAACAACTCTTCGCATAAGGAGCTCTGGTGGCTAAAGAACTGTGCTATCAACACAAAGGTACGCAGTTCAAATCTACTGGCGGCTCTGCAGAGAAAAAGATGGGCAATCTCCTGTGTCATTTCCTGCCTCTGAAAACCTTCTGGAGGATCAGCTACAGATGGGTTCCGACTCCACAGTACATGACAACTCTTAGACTGAAGAAAGGCTGAGCTATGTGGGGTAATCGTCAGAACACCAAAATAAATCCACTAAGTTTAAACTTAAGTTGAAAAATGTCAATTTTATAGACTTTGTGCTCACAATTACATGTATTTTAAAAAAATACTGAAGAAATGCAACAGCAACTTTCTTTGTCAGTGATTGGCAAAACACTGAAAACTCAAAATTGTCTGTTGGGTAATGTCTTATTTTCCCCTTCTATTTCAATTTCAATTTTTTGTATTTTCCAAATGTTCTTTCGTAGGGCTTGATTCCCATATTCATGAAACAAAACATTATGCATTTTACATATAACACAGAGACACATATGTTGTTATTGTTGGCAGGTCAAGTTGACCGTGATGCCTGTGGACGCTGTGAGCAACAGATCTTGCCCTCTCCTGCCACACCGTTGCCCTAACTTGCGCCACGCTCAAGCCCACTGCTGCGTCACTGCGTCAGTCCACCCCACTGAAGATCTTCCTCTCTGTTGCCCACCCCTGCCTTTCCCATCATGTCATTTTTTTTCTGCAAGCACTGGTCCCTCCTGACATGTCCAAAGTGTTTCAGACGAAGTTTTATCATCCCTTCGCCAAAGGAGGCCCCTGGATGCATATAATACATTCATCAGCTAAACTTTATTTAATGCCTGGAGCTAAATGAGACTATGCTTGTACAAAGTGTCTTCTCTCTTATAATGAAACCCAATATCCACTCCAGTGAAGCTCATTATACTTTACAGTGACCCTTCATCAGATCTCCGTGCTGTACGGACTTAAGGGTGGGGACGGCCCATCTTTCTCCCTCCACGTACTTGCTGGTTGCAAACCACCCATCTTTCATTTAGCAGCCCGATATGTTACCCATGTCCCCAACATGATGTCTTTACCTCCTAGAAAGTGTTTGTTCCTGTCTTTCTCCCTGGGGTACTTTAAAAGGATCCTGTTTACAAGAGGAAGTGGATTTCCGAGCAACTGTTTCTCTGCAGCACAGCTGTGATTTAAATCAGAGAGTTACTGAAGAGCATGTTCAGACCTTGTCAACTTTCAGAACTGGAGCGTCCCCCGTCATGCCCTTTCTTCTCTCTGCCTCCAGTGTACAGATGAGAAAACTGAGGCCCTGCTGTGCACAGATCTATTTGCAGCATGTACAGATGGGCATGGAGAAATATCACCTGCCAAACCCTTATAGCTGTGGGGATGACCTGATCGCATGCATCTTCACCTTGGTAGTGCCTCTCTGGCAGGTGACATCCACTAGCACCTCTGCTGGAGAAAAATGGGAAATCTTTCCCTGTGGGATTTCCAGTCTTTGGAACCTCCTGAGGGTCAGCTATGAATTGGCTCTCACTTGACAACAATGAATTACTGACAACGTCTAATTGTGTAGTTTACTTTTATTGTCTACAACATTTCCACATCCTGTATCTTCCTTTTCCTTAATGCTATTACGCTGGTCACCATATAATCCCTTCACCTAATTCAATGCATGTCTCAAGCAGGGGGCAAAATGATGAAAGCTTCTTTGTCAAATCCAAATACCTTGAGGGAATGAGTTTCTTGGCCTCTGAGCTCGGGACCATAGTCATAGCGGACATCAAGGTCAATCGCAAACGCAGTCCACAAAGACAGTACCCTGCATTTGACCTTGATGAGTAGTCACACTGGGTGCTTCAAAGCTTGTAAGTTACCATTAAAGTACAATGATTGATCTCACTCCATCCAAAACAAAGACTCTATCAATCACTATCTCTCCCTCCCTCCCTCTCTCCCTCCCTCCCTCCCTCCCCCTCTCTCTCTCTCTCCCCACTTCCATTGTCATAGGAGTTGAAATTATTCCTATGACTCAACTTTCAGCCAAGCAATAGACAGGGTTATAACTTGATCAATAACACCAACGAGGAAATCACTCTTTAGAAGAATCAACCACATAAAAACCTACAGGGCACCATTTTCTCAGGAATAAAACTCAGGAGGCACAAGGAGATGGGATAGAGGATTAATGGAAATGGGAAACACCAGTAAAAAGTGGGAAGAGTGCTGTTACATTTCAGTGGACGCTGTGAGCAACAGATCTGACCCGTATCTTTTAGGAACTGTATTCAGTGTTACACAATGTAACATGTATGAATTATCGAATGTACAGAGATTGGAACTTTCACACTCTGTTAGGGGGATTATCAAATGGTACAACCAGTCTGGAAGGCAGTTTGGCATTTCCTCAAAAAGCTAAGCAGAAATTTCATATAACCCAGCTAGTCCACTGCTAGGAATATACCCTGAGGTAAATAGAACTGAAATGCAAATGGATTATTTGTGCACTGATGTTCATAGCAACGTTATTCACAAAAGCAAGAAAATGGAAACAGCCCAAATGTCCAGCACCAAAGGAATGGATTGAGAAAAGACAGTACATTCACATGGTGGAATATTATGTAGCATTAAGGAGCAATGATTTTGTAAAATACTGTATAACATGGGAGAGTCTAGAGAGTATTGTGTTGAGTGATCTAACTCAGTCTGATAAGGACAAATATTGCCTAAGACCATTATTATAAAAATAGAAGGATAATTAGTAAGATGTGTATAAAAGTCCAAAAGGGGACTGGGGGGAGTAGAGGAGCGGAGTGCGGGGAGGGGGAGAAATCCCAGGATGACAGCATTCGGTGAGCAGGGGTGGGGTGGGAAGGAATTAGGAATGATACAGTGGGGACCTGAGAAGACAGATTATAGCAAGCATAGGTCAATGGTGATTAATTTTATAAAATATAATATATATATATATAAAAAATAAATATAATATATATGAAGGGGAACTCTGGTGGCCTAGTAACAAGACCCTGTCACCAGCCACTCCATGGGAGAAGGATAGGCAATCTCTTCCTGTGAGATTAACTGCCTCTGAAAACCCACTGAAGGGTCAACTATGGGTTGGCTCTGACTCTACGGCACACAACAACAACAACAACGACTACGTATACGAATGATTGTATGAAACAGAATGTGTGACACATGATGTACATGAATAATACACAATGCGTATGAATTTTCTATGCAAACCTCTATAAAATAAGATATAAAAAGATTTTTTTTTTAAAGAAAGAAAAGCTGAACCCCAAAGAGGGGTGAATACTTGCCCTAGGTCACCCAGACACTGGTGACAGGCAGGAATGGGAGGCCTCTCATTTCTTGTAATTCTGTTCATTCCACTATACACAGCTGTCACTATCCATTTTAGCATTTAAAAAACAGAAAGACGGCGAGCTCTTGTGGCCTAGTGGCAAGAAGCTGCACTGCAATCCCAGAGGTGCACAGTTAGAATCCACCAGATGCTTTGCTGGAGAAGGAGGAACAGTCTCCTCCTGTACCTGTCAGATCTCATTTGACAATACAAACACACACAAATAATAATAAAATTTAAAAAAAACACACATACAACAGAAAGACAATTTGGGGAAACTTTACGCTTTTTGAGAAAGAGTGCACTGAGCTGTTTGGAGGTCCTAACTTCTCTACCCACACTCATAACCAAACCTCTCAAAGGGATGAGGTCAGATTGCCCAGGGAAAGTTCTAGAAGCCTCCCATTCCACCTTTGTGGCTACCATGCCGCACACACCCAATATTCCCCAACAAAAGACCAGAGTCCCCTAGAGCATTCAGCATTTCCTGAAGGACTCTTGTGACCAGCTCTTGGTCACAATGATCAGCGTGGCCATCCCTGGTGGGCTCAGTGCTAGTGGAGGAGAAGGACTCATGACACAGGGCACAGGCTCCGTGAGAGGCTGATGTGTTGGGAGAAAACTGCAGAGAACAGACCATAACGCTGGGAACCTTAGCATTACCTTCCTAAAGCTATAACACGTAGATCAAGTCGTTCCAGGAATGGGGCCCCCAGAGGCCAGGATGGTGATGCAGTATTAACTGAAAGGTGAGGGGTTCCAATCACTCACTGGTGTCTCGGAAGAAAGGCCTGGCAATCTGCCTTGGACAAGTCACCACCCCGCAAAACCCACGGAGCACCTCTTCTCTAGACACACGGGGCTCCCGTGAGTCAGAGTCAGCTCGACAGCAACTGGGTTGATTTGAGTTCAAGACCAGAGCCTTATACACGATGGCAGGAAGCTATGTGTTCTTCCTAGGGAGGAGATTGCACAACTTTCCACCCACCTGCCAGCAGAGGTTTCTAACTGCCTCTAGCCCATCGGAGAAGCTAAGAGCCACTGTCTTATTCTGACCTGGCGGATTAGAAGGAAGCTCTGGTGGCTCAGTGGTAAGGAGTTGTGCTTCCAAAACAAAGGTGCATAATTCGAACCCACCAGCTGCTCTGCAGGAGAAATATGAGCAATCTCTTCCCGTGAAACTCACTGCCTCCGAAAGCCCGCTGGGCGGTCAACTGTGTTGGTTCCGACTCGATGGTACATGATAACAAGTGTTTAAAGCGTTGAGCTGCCAATCGCAAAGAGTACAGTCGGAATCCACCAGCGGGTCCACAGGAGAAAGGTGGACAATCTTCTCCTGTGTGATTAAAGCCTTTGAGAAACCACTGGAGGGTCAGCGATGAGTCAGTTCTGACATGACGGCATGTCGCCACAGTCTTATTAGACAGCGAGGTTCCTGGACGGCGCTGAGAGTTTGCTCTCAACTACCAATCACAAAGTGGCACAGACTATGAACAGACACTGCACCAAAGAAGACACTGAGATGGCAAATAAGCACATGAAGAAATGTTCAAAATCCCCATCAGGGAGATGCCAACTCACCCCAGTAACAATGTCGAAGTTCAACAGGGCAGCAAACAACAAATGCTGGGCAAGGTTGTGGAGAGACTGGCACTCTTATTCACTGCTGGGGGAGATGTAAAATGATACAGCCACTATGGAAGGCGGTATGATGCTCTCTCAAAAAGTTGGAAATAGAGTACTATTTGACCCAGCAAGTCCACAAATGGGAATATACCCCAAAGAAACAGAGTCACCACTCAAACAGGCATATGCACGCCCACGTTTATTGCTGTGTTATTCACAAAAGCAAAGGGACGAATGCAACCCAAGTGCCTATCAACAAACAAATGCATAGAAAAACTATGGAATGTCCACACAATGGAATATTATGCAGCGCTTAAAAACAACTCATAAAACACTATACAAAATGGGAAAGCCTGGAGGGCATTATGTTGAATGAAGTATCTCAGGCACAAAAGGACAAATACTGCATAACACCCCTGTTATAAAATAGGACTGATACTGGGACTTGGGGGAGAATAGGAAAAGAGCAGATAGATAATGAACACTGCACTGGAACATATGAAAAGAAAACTTGCCTGAAAAGGATATGTTGTTGTTGTTGTTGTTGTTGTTGTTGTTATGTGCCACCGAGTTGCTTGAGACTCATAGCGACCCTATGTACAAGAGCCCTAAACGCTAGTCTATCCTGTGCCAACCTTGCCGTCTCAAACACACTCATTCCCACCACTCCACTCACAGAATCGATCCATCTCATTGAGGGTCTTCCTCTCCTGCACCATCCCTCCACTATCCGAAGCATGATGTCCCTCTCCAAGGACCAGTCCCTCCTTGCAACATGCCCGAAGTATGTCAGATGGCGCTTCCAAATCCTTGACTCCAAGGAGCATTCCGGCTTCACCTTCTCCAGGACAAACCTGTTTGTTCTCCTACCAGTCCATGGTATATTCAACACTCTTCTCCAGCATCACAGCTCAAAGGCATCAATTTTCTTTCCATCATCCCTATTCACTGTCCAACTCTCTGATGCATAGCACATAACTGCAAAGACTATAGCCCGGATCAGGCGCACCTTAGTCTCCAGCATGATGTCGTTGCTCTTCAGTACTCTTGAGAGGTCCCTCACAGCTGACTTTCCCAATGCAATTCGTCTCCTGATTTCCTGGCTGTTGTTACTAAGAGTGTTGACTGTGGAACCAAGTAAACTAAAACTGTTACTGATGCTGCCAATTGGCCTAGTGGTGAGAATCTTTGTTTCTTGATGTTGAGCTTCAATCCATATTGGAGGCTGCAGTCCTTGACCTTCTGCAGCAAGTGCTTCAGGTCCTCCTCAGTTTCAGCAAGTAGGGTTGTGTCATCTGCATAATGCAGGTTGTTGATGACTCTTCCACCAATCCTGATGCCACATTCCTCCTGGTACAGCCCAGAGTCTTTGATGATCTGTTCTGCATACAGATTGAAAAGGGATGGCGACCAAATACACCCCTGACGGACCCCTTTCTTGATTTTGAACCATGTAGTGTCTCCTTGCTCTGTTCTGACAAATGCCTCTTGGTCCAAGTAAAGGTCTGATTAGGTATTTTATGTATGATGACAATCTGGAATAAGAGGTGCATTGCAAAGTGAACTAGGAGAGAGGGAATGGAGGGGGCGGGAAGAAAATGTGCAACAATAAATTAATAAACAATGAAGAAGATAAAAGCTGGTAACTGAAACTTACCCAGCAGTGCAGTGGAAGAAAGTCCTGGTGTTCTGCTTCCATAAAAATAACGGTGACACAAGTCTTAAGGAACGGTTCTACCCAGAAACAACTGGGTAGCCGGGAGTAGAATGGACTCACCAGTAGTGAGGAGGTGACCGTCTGTGTTTGGTCTTACCAGATAAAGAAGGTGAAGAAGCTTGAGAAAGACGTTCAGAGAGAAGGAGATGCAAGAGTGGACGGTATGTTGGGGAGAGCAAAGTCTTTTGATGGGGTGTCTGGGTAGGGCAAAATGGGGAGCGGACAGAGCCCACATCAGGGGCCCCTAGCACCTCTAGCGTCTGAGTACTGCATTGATCTGGGAGAAGCATCAAGAAGAGTGGCAGTTTACGTTTGTCTTGATCCCCGGACCTGTAGCAACCTATCGCACAGGAAGCTGGCTGGAAGCACAGAATCTCAGGCTCTGCCTCGGACTTTGGGGTTGGAATTTGCACACTTTTAAGACTCCAGGTACATAGACAAGTTGGACAACGCTGTGTTGGGGACTCCTGTCACTCAAAGTCCACCCTGCCGACTCTCCCTGGCCAGCTCAGCTCAGCCCACCTACTCAGTCCTGCCCCCACTCAGCCCTGTCAGGAACTCAGGTTGCAGAAGAGGAAACTGAGACTCGGAGAGGAAATTTACAGTTGGCTTGTCCCTTTCGTCCACCCTGGAGAGAAACTCTGTCCATCCTCTGCTCAGAGCTTTTGCCCACAATCCCTGCCCAGCCTAGCCTAGGGGCCCAGGGAAAGAACTGCATGTGTTCTTCCTCCAGCCTCCCTGCAAACCCTCTCAGCTCCCCAGTCATGTATAAAACATTCCAGAAACCACTTATTTCTCATGCATTTTCCATGAGGCCAGGCCCAAGTTAAAACATATAAACATAAAAATATCAAGGCGCACTTTGGAAAAAAAAATAAGAACATGTTTCATAAAATATCAAGAGACCCATTTTCGAGCTCACACCCTCTGGCCCCACCTGGACTCCTGGGGCTGCTCCTCGAGCCCCTCCCAGCTTGCCGGCCTTCTCGTCTCAGCTGCATCGCCTTCTTCTCCATTTCCAGCCAACTTGTTTCCTCTTGTCTCTGCTCTCGTCTTTCCTTTTTCTTTCTCCCCTTTCTTCAAAGGTGCCCCTCTCATCCATTCACCTTCCTCTCAAAGCCCCTGCTGGTGATGTCTGCAGGTGCTGCTAGATTCTCCTGGCTCCTGTTTGTTCCACAGCTGTGAACGTTGGGGTATGGAGAAGACCAACAAAGAATTGACGCTTTTGCATTGTGGTGTGGGCGAAGAGTACTGGCTATCCCACAGACTTCAAAAAAAAACAAGCAGCTTTTGTCTTGGAAACAAGTGCAGAAAGAGTGTTGGGCATGTTGCTGAAAGAGGTCAGAGGGGACATCGAGCACGGAAGGGTGGAGGGTCAGAGAAGAAAAGGAAGATCTCCATGAGATGGACTGAATAGTGGGCTTGGACATGACAGTGATGGTGAAGAAGGTGCAGGACAGAGCAGGGGAGCGATCTGTGGTGCATGGGGTCCGCATGAGTCACAGTCAACTTGATGGCATCTAACAGTTTTCTCTTCCCATCTCGCTGCTTCCCCGCAGACCCTGAGTAAGCACCCCTTGTTTCTCACTCAGTCCTTTCTCACATTCACAAGAAAGAAAAAGATTCAGCAACTCTTCCTGGAGTTGGTGGATTTTAAAGCGATCAGAACCTCGCACGCTGGTGGTAGGAATATAAATGGGTCTGACCACTTGAGAAAACTGTATAGCAGTCTCTACCTGTTTGTTGGCACTTACAGTTTAAACGTTCAGCTGCTAATTGCAAGTCTGGAGGTTCAAGTTCACCCAGAGGTGGCTCAGAAGAGAGTTGTGGTGACTTGGCTCTGGAGGACCAGCAATTGAAAGCCCTGCCCAACACAATTCTACCTGGACACACACGTGGTCATCATGAGTCAGAACCATCGTGATGACCCCTTGTTTGCGTTTGGATTTAGGAAGGCTAGAAGGAAGATCTGGTGGCTTTGTGGCAAGGAGTTGTGTTGCCAAACCAAAGGCAGGAAGTTGCAATCCACCAGCTGCTCTGAGGGAGAAAGATGGGCAATCTCCTCCCGTGTGATTCACTGTCTCTGAATACCTGTTGGAGAATCAGCGTTGAGTCAGTTCTGACTCAACAGTACATAGCAATACCAACAAATGTGATATTGTTCCTAAGACCAGCAATTCCATTCCTTGATATAGTCTGAGGTCAAGTGAAGACTACAGAACATTCTCACTTATTTCACATGTAAGCAAGATTTTACTGAAGATTATACAAAAACGACTGGAACAGCACATCAACAGAGAACTACCAGAAGTCCAGGCTGGGTTTAGAAGGGGT
>NW_006399839.1:10189071-10196378 GCF_000299155.1 Elephantulus edwardii | reverse complement strand
GCCCATCACAGCTGGAAGCCTGCTTTCCCAGTAGATCAGGGTAAAGTCATGGAACTTCAAAAATATCTCCAGAACACTGCTGCTGCTGCTGCTGCTTCTGCTGCTTTTAGGTGCCACACATGAACACAGAACTTGAGAAATCATACAGTGCATTGCATTGGGCAAATGTGCCACAAAGGGCCTCTATAAAGTCCTAAAGAGTGAGATTGGCTAGGACCTTACAACTCAATTTACCTCTCTAGCAATCGTGTCCATGTAAAGACTAAGGTGTGCCTGATTCAGGCCATGATCTTTTTAATCACTTGCTACGCCTCTGAGAGCCAGACAGTGAACAAGAATGGCAGAAGAAAAACCGATGCCTCTGAGTTATGGTCTTGGAGAGGTTTACTGAATGTCCTATAGACTCTCAAAAGAATAAACAAATACATCTTGGGAAACGTGCAGCCAGAATGCTCCTTGAAATCACGGATGCCGAAGCTCTGTCTCACATATTTCTGGCACCTTGCCAGGAGATGCTGTTCCTTGCAAAGGGACATCATGCTTGGGAAGGAGGAGGGTCAGCAAAAGAGAGGAAGACCCTCAATGAGATGAACTGGCACAGCTGCTGCAGCAGGGGGCTCCAGTGTGTCAGAGATGATGAGGATGGTGCAGAGTAAGACAGGGTTCAGCTCTGTTGTTCACGGAGTTGCAATGAGTAGTACTCAACTCAAAGGCACCTAATAACAACAGCAAAGCAACAGTGTGCCCTGGTGGCCTCAGGATAAGGAGTTGTGGCAGTCTGAATCCACCAGTTGCTCCATAGGAAGAAAGATTAGCAATCTCCTCCTGTGCAATTTATAACCTCTGAAAACATGCCCAAGGATCAGCTCTGTGTTGCTTTTGACTGACTACACATAAACTTTCAAAATCATTTAGTCATTTTGTAACAAAGAACCAAAATAAAGTGTTTCTTACAATATTGATGAAAAAGCAAAATTCTTTGTATTGAAAAAACATTTTAAAAAACAACATGTTAAAAAAAAAAACCAACATGTAAAAAAAAAAAACAACCCAAAACCCAACATGTAGGTCCCCAACGCTCCCAGACCAGCCCAAATACAAGCTCAGCCAAGGGACTGCAGGCACCAGTCTTTGTAACCTAGCCCCTGCTCTGATGTCCAGATATTTCCTTCTCCTGCCTCCGTCTCACAACCTTGTTATTGTTGTTGTTTTATGGGTCACTGAGTTGCTTGCAACTAATAGTGATCTTATGTACAACAGCTCTGAACCCAGATCTATCTTGTGCCAACCTTATTGTCTCTGAAACACCCACCTGCATTACCCCAGTCTCTCTGTCAATCCATCTCATCCAGGGTCTTTCTCTCTTGTGCTGTCCCTCCACTCTCCCAAGCATGATGTCCCTCTCCAAGGACTGGTCCCTCTTTGCAACTGCCCAAAGTATGTCAGACGGAGCTTCAGAATCTTTGCCTCCAAGGAGCAGCCTGGTCTCACCCTTTCCTGGACAAATCTGTTTGTTTTCCTAGCAGTCCATGGGATATTCAATACCCTTCTCCAGCACCACAGTTCAAAGGCTCGTCCTATCATTTCAAGTCATTGTCCAGCTCTATGATGCATAGCAAGTAACTGCAAAGACCATTCCCTGGATCAGGTGCACCTTAGTCTCCAGACTGGCATTGCTGCTCTTCGGTACCCTGGAGGGTCCCTGACCACAGACTTTCCCCACTGCAATTTGTCTTTTGATTTCCTGGCAGCTGGTACCAAGAGTGCTGACTGTGGGGCCGAGCACACTGAAGCTGTGAATAATCTCAGTCTCTTGGGACAAGGCCGTCATACTTGGAAGGGTGGAGGCTCCACGAGAGAGAGGACGGCACTCAATGAGATGGATCAACCCCACGGCCAGAGCAATGGGCTCGAGTGGATTAGGGCTGGTGAGGGTGGCTCAGCACAGGGCAGGGTTCAAGTCTGCTGTTCCTGAGGTTGCTTTGAGTCATGGTCGACCTGCTGGCACACAGGTCACGGCCACAGCCTCATCTCCATCCAGATGACGGCTGATCAGGCCTCACTCTGCTAACCAAAGAGTTAACGAAGAGCCTCAAACCTGAACTCAAATTAATAGAAGGAGGGTGGCGTCGCCGGAAACCCAGGGGAAATCTCAACCCACAAGCCATCGTGGTCCCCTCACGACAAACCCAGGCTCCCACGTGGAGACTCTGAAAAGGCCTTTATACTTGGGGTTGAGGTTTGTTTGGGGTTTTTATCCCCTCTTTTTTATTTGCGTTCTCCCAGGAGGCGAGGAGATTACAGAACCAGGCTCTCCACTTTCCACAGTGTGGGTGTGATCCCACCACACACATCACCCCAGAAAAGCAATGGAAACCCACTTATTTTCATTGAAGGGGAGGAGACAGGAGCAGAGGGACTTGAGCGCTATTAGTTAAATAATGGTGCTTAAAAATGCATTGAATTTAGTGGTCTGCCCCCTCCCTTAAAAAAATCTGAAATTTTCCTATTGAGTCTACTTCCCTCCCCACCCTGCCCATGAATATTAATGCTCCTCTCAGAGATATCTACTTGGGGGGGGGAACCCCAGGAATAAATTAAATACCTACAGATTTTTCTAATTCCTCCTTTTTGGTGACATGCCGTCATTACATCAAATTACGGAGATGGGCCCGCTTCTCTCTCTCTCTCTCTCACTCTCTTTTTTTTCTTTTTGGGTGAAAATTATGGAATATAAAGTATATGTAAATGGAGCAAAGGAGGAAGGGGGGGAACCTGTGAAGGAAGAATAGGGAAGGGGAGACATTAGGTATTCCACCGGCGTAGTAGGCAGCCAATTAATCAACCAGTGGCGAGAAAAAGATGCAGAAGGGATGAATTCGCCCTTCATGTTGATGGGGCCGGCGCAGGGCGAACGCTCCGGCACCTGAGCTCCTGGTTAGGTTAGGCATGCAGAAAGGGATCATGGGAATATCTTCCCGTCTTTGTCTTTCTCCTGAAGGATGGAAAATGTCAAGCTGTTGTTTGGCTGGATTGAGGGGGGTGGGGTGGGGTGGAAGTGGGGGGTGCAGGAGAGTGGCGGAGAATTTCTAGCCTGGTGAGAGGCAGGGTTTTTAACTCTTTGAGGCCATCTCTGCTTCGCCTCCTACCCCCAAGCCCCAGCCCCACCTTCATCCCCTTCTCCCAGACCGACTGTCCCTCCTCACCTCACTGCCCACCCCCCAGCCCAGCACATCTGTAGAGAACTTGGTCTGCACACAGCAAGCAAGAGGGAGCTGATTGATGGTGCCACACGGGTTGGGCCAGTGTGTGTGTGTGTGTGTGTGTGTGTGTGTGTGCACATGCGCACACATGTCAGGGAAAATGAGGTGTGAGGCATTTTTCTCCCCCTGTCCCCATTCCACAAATGAGTGCACATACTCCTATCTCCCCACCCCCCACCCCCAACTCATGTCCCCTTGGAAGTGAGCAGTGCTTGGAATGGAGAGTGGCCTCCATAGGACAGTTGTGATAATGATACCAAGGCCAAGGTCAGGGTTTGATCTAAACTCCCTCTCCCAACACCCCTTGGTGTGTCGGGCCCCCAGCAAGGATCAGCCAGGAGTCTGGTGTAGCCCTTAAAGCTGACCCTTCAGGGGCTGAGACCAGGAGAAGAACGCACACACAGAGTCCCTGCTCACACTAAAGCCAGCGATGACAGAATAACAGAAACTATCTCCCATCAGCAAGGCCTCATCCCAACTCCTTTAAATGTCACAGTCATTTTGGTATCTGCAGACTTTGGCAAAGCCACGTGTCTTAGAAAGGTGTCATGAGTTCATTCTTTGAGAAAATGAGTCATTTGATTCTCTCCTGGGGCTCAGGTGTGGTGGGCAGTGACGGGTCCCTCTGGCAGATGAGGAGGCTGCATGTGACCATCCAAACCAAGCACACGGCATAGTGGGACTTGAGCCCACATCTCTAGTGCTTCCTCCAGAGCTGGATGTGCAAAGTATCATGGCCCCTCTTCTCCACTCTCTCCAGCCTATGGCCAGCCCATGACCATTGCTTCCGGGAACAAAGATTTCTGGACTCCATCTCCTTAGCTTCTGATTTAGAAGGCTGGATTTGAGCTTGAATATTTACCTTTCTGGTGGACTAGGGCTAAACTCTGTTGTTGTTGTTGTTGTTGTTCTTGTTGTAAGAGGTATAGCACTGATCAGTGCATTGCTGTACAGAGGTAACTCGTGGTGGCTGTGATGTTAAACACTGGGACACTGATGTGCCAGATGTGATAGTGGTCACCCATGGTGGACAGTGTTTGCTGGAGCTTCGCAATTAAAACAAGCTTGGAAGCAGAAGTGGCATCCACTTCCAAAATGGCCTGCCTCTGGAAACTCTATGAACAGTGCTCAGGCCTTTCGTTCATAGGGTCATTATGCGTCATCTATGACTTGACGGCATCTAACAACAACAACAACAATAACAGTGCTAAACTCTGGTGGCCTAGCGGGAAGAAGCTGTGCTGCAATCCCAAATTACACGTGGTTCGAGGCCACTAGGCGCTCCACAGGAGAAGGATGGACAATCTTCTCCCATGCGATTAACTGCCTCTGAAAACCCGCTGGAGGGTCAGCTATGGGTCAGCTCCGACTCTGATACTCAACAACAACGGTGGTAAGCATCACCAGATATAAGCCACAGTGTTTTCAATCACTTGGTATGCATTGGAAAGCGAGACAATGAACAAGCATGACGGGAAAAGGATCGATGCCTTTGAGTTGTGCTGGAGAAGAGAACTGAATATCCCATGGGCTCTCAAAAGAATAAACAAATAGGTCTTGGGGATAGTATAACCAAGGTGCTCCCTAAGAGGCAAGGATGGTGAAATTTCATCTCTCATACTTTGGGCATGTGGTCAGGAGAATCTGGTCCATGGAAAAAGACATCCTGGTTGGAAAGGAACAGGATGAGTGAAAGAGCGGGAGCCTCTTAACTCTTAGATTGACAGAGTGACTGTAAAAATGGGACTGAGTCTATCAGCACAGGAAATGGCAATGTTCCGGTCGGTTGTTTATAGGGTCGCTATGAGTTGTCATCAACTCGAGGGCAGCTAACAACTATAGCAACAACAACAGTGTCAAGAAGTTGCATTTGCCAAACCAAAGACTAGAGGTTCGAATCCACCAGCTGCTCTTTGGGAGGAAGATGAGGAATCGCGATTTCATTGACAACCACTGAGAACCCATCAGTGGCTCTGCTATCAGTTGATTCCAACTCAACGATACAGAACAACTACAAAATTCCCAGGCGGTGCTGATACCTCCAGGAGCTCTGGTGCGTGGTCTGTAGGGTCCTGCACTGTTAAGCCAAAGACTGTGTCAAATACACCAGCTTCTCTTCAGGAGAAAGTGGGGCAGACTCCCCCTGTGGCGAATGACAGCGTGGGGCGCCCACTGGCGGATGATCATGTGAGTCACTATTAACTGGATGTCAGTGGGTTTGAAGATTTCTTTTTAGCTGGTGACCCAGACGTGCAGACACACTGTGCACCACTACTTGGCACAATGTCATCACGTCTTTGAGAAACCTTGAACCAAATAGGATGGGAAGATGAGCCAGTGCTCCTGTCTTCAAAAGGTAAAAAAAGAAAACAAATAGTTCTCCCAACAGCTAAAATACAAACAGATCTAACTGCGCGAGGTGCTCTAGAGAAGGAATGATTGCCATCTGATGGCCCTGCCTTGGTGGCACGGGCCATCCCCACGCTCCTGACTGCCATGGCTAATTGAGAGTACGCTGTAGCATCACTATAATAATCATTTCCCTTATTTAACCTCACCGCACATGGTTGTGTAATGACTTTCCTTCCTCCGTTCATTAAGCAGACATTTACAAGCCCCAGCCTGTCCCAGACCCAGATTGCCCAGGGCACCAGAGCTCGAGGCACCTAAGACACTGGTTTGTCTTCAAACACCTGCCAGGTGTCCCAGGCTCCTCCAGGTCACAGGGTTTGACTAATTCTGCACAAAATGTTTTTTTTAAAAGGTTCTATCTACAGAGTATCGAATGTACCATGGACTGCCAAGAGAACAAACAGATTCATCCTGGAGAGGATTAAGCCAAGCAACTCCTAGGAGGCAAGGATTCTGGGGCTTCGTCTGACATACTTTGGACATGTTGCAAGGAGGGACAGGTCCTTGGAGAGGGACATCATGCTTGGGAGTGTGGAGGGACGGCGCAGGAGGGGAAGGCCCTCTATGAGGTGGATTGATTCGGTGACTGGGGTAATCGGGATGGGAGTGTCAGAGACAGTGCGATTGGCACAGGACAGAGCAGAGTTTAGGGCTGTTGTACATAGGGTCGCTATGAGTCGCAAACGACTAGACGGCACATAACAACAACAACAACAACATCTACAGATGAGGACTGTGATAGCACCTTAATGCTATTTTCTCATGGAGAGAAGATTCTTGAGAACTTTTTATGTTGTTGTTGTTGTTGTTAGGCTGTAGTTGACTACTATTCATAGTGATCTGATGCTCACAGGGATGCTACGTGTTGTAGGTGCTTCATGGCACTTAACAACAACTATATAGAGACCCCATGGATGACAGATCTGAACCTTGCCGTGTCCTGTACCATCTTCACAATTTCTATCATGCTCAAGTTCATTGTTACTGTCACTGTGTCAATCCATCTGGTTGAGGATCCTCTTCTCTTTCACCTTTTTTCACTCTGTTTTCCCCAACATGATGTCATTCTCCCAGGAATGGAGAGCCTGCCCAGAGTACATCAGACCAAGTTTTGCCATCCTTGTCTCTAAAGAACCCTCTGACTGCAGAACCAACTCATAGCAGACTAGAGTTTCTCAGGGGCTGTAAACAGGATGGGAAGAGACTGTGTATCTTTCTATCATGCAGCAGCTTCTGGATTCAAACCACATTTGGTTGGCAGTACACCTCCCTTCAGACTACTCCACCAAAACGCTCTTTTTTGTAATGTTGTTATCATTGTATTATTAAGTGCTGTTGAGTGGGAAGAAAACCATAGCTGACCCTCCAGTGGGTTTTCAGAGGCAGTTAATCACAGAAGAGGAGACTGTCCATCTTTCTCCCGTGGAGCAGCTGGGGGATTTGAACCACGTGCCTTTGGATTGGCAGCACCACTTCTTACCACTACACCACCAGAGCTCTCCCTTTTTTTAACTTTGATCAATGTCGATATAGTTATATATAGTTTTTATAGTTATAGTTATAGTTGTTATAGTTGCTATAGTTGTTATAGTTATAGTTAGTTATAGTTATAGTTATAGTTATAGTTATAGT
>NW_006399839.1:10154685-10187785 GCF_000299155.1 Elephantulus edwardii | reverse complement strand
TCCATACCTTTTCAACCTATATGCAGAACAGATTATCCGGGAGGCTGGGCTCTATGAGGAGAAATGTGGGGTCAAGACTGGTGGATGATTTATCAATAATCTACGTTATGCGGATGACACAACACAAGTTATAGTTAGTTATAGTTATAGTTATAGTTATAGTTATGGTTATAGTTATAGTTATAGTTATAGTTATAGTTAGTTACAGTTACAGTTATAGTTCAGGCCTTTCGTTCATAGGCTCACCATAAGTCATGCTCAATTTGAAGGCAATCAACACCACCACCACAATAAAAGCTTAATTATTCAGACAATGCTTTCTAAAGAGGAGAGTGGCTGGTGTAACTGCAAGGACATTATCACAGCCCTAAGTGGGTGTCAGTCTGCTGGAGGCAACAGATGAAACAATACTATATGGTTAGAAGCAGAGGTGGGCACACCGTCTTGGGGGCACTTAGCACAGATAGACTCAATAGCAAGAGATCCGTGGATGTCTTATCCAAACTGGCTGCCTTCACATTATGGGGATACCACACCTGTCCTCCCTGGGTCCAGAGAGCAGCCTCCACAATTTTGGAAGATGGGGACAGCAAGAGGAAGTCAACTAAGAACACCCATCCTTCTAAGCACATCGTCTTCTGAACAGCCTTGATCCCACTTCCTTGCCACCTAACCACAAAATCTTGCCTGCATAGTTCTACAATTTCCCCTGGACCTCCTTCCTAGGTCACACCAGACCCCAGCCAAATAGCATGTGAATGTCAGGTGTCAGGCAACATTTCATCACACTGAGCCTCAATTTTCCCTCTGTAAAATGAGAGAGCTAATATAATGAGTAAGGATGACAGAAGAAGAATTGATAGCTTTGAGTTGTGGTGCTGGAGAAGAGTCTTGAACATACCATGGACTATCAAGAAAACAAGTAGGTCTGTTTTGGAGAGGGTGAAAGCAAGTTTCTCCTTGGAGGCTAGGATCTGTCTCACATACTTTGGGCACATGGCCAGAAAGGATCAATCCTTGGAGAAGGACATCATGCTTGGAAGGGTGGAGGGACAGCACAGGAGAGGAAGACCCTGAATGAGATGGATGGATTGATACAGTAACTATGGCAATGGGGGGGGAGGTGTATTGAGTCAGTGAGACTGGCTCAGGACAGTGCAGGCTTGAGAGCTGCTGTACGTAGGGTCACTATGAGATGCAGGTGACTTGATGGCACAAAGCAATAACAACAATTGTGTCCTCCACATGGGTTGTCGGGAAGGTTCAAGAATGTGTGGACCTTAATAAGCTGAAGTGAATGTATATTTGGGGTGGTTCCAGCTCTTCTCTTGGACTCTATGGAAATGACTGGTTGGTCACCTCTGGGGTCAGCTACCCCAGTTTTCACCCAGGCTTCAGGGGGCTGAGAGACCTCTGCTCTCCGCTTCCTCCAAGTGCTACCGCCCTGGATCCCCCCTGTCTTGCACATTACGTCATCTCATTGTGAAGGAGCCATGGGTAAAGTGGAAGGAAGCTGTTTTAAACACACGTTGTTGGAAGACATTTAAATGCCACTTCTCTTCCAGAAGCCCATCCAAGAAGAAGCACAGGGCCATTTGTTTTCTATTCAACAAACATGTTGGCTGCTGGGTAGGTTCGAACAACCAGCATTTCCACTGGCAACCAAGTGTTCCTAACTACTGTAGCAGCAGCAGCAGCAGCAGTGCATTTACCCGCAGTTTCTACATTCAAGGTTTTGCTTATCAGCCTAAGTCATCCCAATGAACTCCTGGGTGGATGTGGACGGAGGATGGACACGGACATTCCTGTCTTGGTCTCACCACAAGGGACCTCTGCCTCCAAGCCCCCTTCCTTCTCAGGCCTCCATGTCCTCATCTGGCACGCAGGTGTCCAGGGACACTCCAAGGCTGGGTATGCTGCAGTCTGGCTGACCAGGTATGGGTTCCAACGCTGACCCTTGGAAGTTCTGTGACCCTGGGGATGGTGTGCCACCTCTTGAAATTGCATCATGAAATGATGCCCACTTCAATGTGTTGTGTTAAAGGTAAATGAACGTGCATGGCGTGGGGACACAAAGTGAGACAGCTCCCATGCTCGGCGTCTTGCAATGCCAGCACCAAGGGGTGATGAATAGAGATGCTTTATTTTCTACTCAAGTCCTCTATGTCAGTCTCGGTCAGACTAGAAAGCTACTCTGCATGGTGCATTTGCTCAGCTGTGTGTCCCAAGCACATAGACAAGGGCCTGACACAACATCACCACAGATTCTGCTATTTGAGCCAATCATCGAACCCATGCAAATAAGACTCCAAGCTAAGAGATTCACATCCATTAATTCATTACATTTCAGAACTCTGGGAGGGCAGTAGGAGTGACCATCTTCTCCTTTATTTAGTATGGATGAAAAAGCAAGTTGACTTGCTAGCGTCACTTACCTGTTTGAAGTAAGATCCCTGTCTGCCCTGATAAACAACTGGTTATATTGAACAAGAGAGTTTCTTCCATGGACCTGGCTAGGATCTAGAGATGAATTTGAGCTTAAACTTGTCTCAGTTCATTAAATGAAGAAATGATGGTTGGGCATCTACTATAAGCCAGTGTAGAAGCTAGGGGCCCAAAGAAGATAAAGAGGCAAAGCTTCTACTGTCTGTTTCTTGGTATAAAGATGATGGTGGCAATGGTGATACTGATAAAGACAGTGATGATGGTGTTAGTGGTGGTGGTGGTGGTGGTGATATTTATAATGGTAGTAAAAGTGGAGGGGAAGGCCCTCTATGAGGTGGATTGATTCAGTGACTGAGGTAATCGGGATGGGAGTGTCAGAGGCAGTGCGATTCGCACGGGATAGAGCAGGGTTTAGGGCTGTTGCGACTTGCCGGGACATGACAACAAAAGTATAGGTGGCGGTGACAGTGAAAATGGCAGAGGTGGTAACAGTGATGGTGATGATAATGATAGCTAGCTGTAACAGTGATAGTGATGATGACGATGATGATGGTGGTGGTGGTGGCAGTGATAGTGATGATGATGATGATGATGATGATGATGATGGTTGTTACCAAGATAGTAATGATTGTGACAGTGATGGCGGTGGTAGTGGACATGATGACAATGGTTGTGCCTATGGTATTAGTGATGAAGGTGGTGATAGTTTTGGTAGTGACAATGATGGTGGTGGTGACATTGTGGATGATGGTGGTGATGGTCACAATGATGATAGTAGAGGTGTGATGATGATGGTGTGGTAATGGAGACAGTGATGGTTTTGTTAGTGAGGATGATGGTGATGACGGTCAGTAATGATGTTGGAGGTGGTGACAATGATGATAGTGGTGAAAGGGATTACTCTGGTGGTAGTGACAGCAATGGATGATGGTGGTCGTGACAGTGTTGACTGTCATGGTGATGGTGACAGCGATGACTGTGGTTGGCCAACATGATGATGGTGGTGATGGTTGTGACAGTGACAATGATGGTGGTGGTGACACTGAGGATGATGATGGTGATGATCACAGTCATAATGTTAGAGGTGGCCACAATGATGATGGTGGTGGTGAAAGTGATGACTGTGGTGGTAGTGACAGCGACGATGATGATGATGGTGATGGTTACAGTGTTGACTGTCATGGTGGTGGTGAAAGCAATGACTGCTGGTGGTGGTGGTGGTGACAGTGATGATGGTACTAGTGGTTTTCATATAGATGATGATAGTGGTGATGGTCACAATGGTGATGTTAGAGGTGTGATGATGACAGTTATGAGGGTGGTGATGACCTTGGCAGTGACAATGATGGCAGTGGTGACGACGATGTTGGTGATGATGATGTCAGTGGTGATGGTGACAGTGATGAGGGTGGTGATGACTTTAGCAGTGACAATGATGGCAGTGGTGATGATGTTGGTGATGATGATGTCAGTGGTGATGGTGACAGCGATGATGATGTCAGTGGTGATGGTGATGGTGATGAGGGTGGTGTGACTTTGGCAGTGACAATGATGGCAGTGGTGATGATGTTGGTGATGATGTTGGTGATGATGATGTCAGTGGTGATGGTGACAGCGATGAGGGTGGTGATGACTTTGGCAGTGACAATGATGGCAGTGGTGATGATGATGTTGGTGATGATGGTGACAGTGATAATGATGTCGGTGGTGATGGTGATGGTGATGAGGGTGGTGATGACTTTGGCAGTGACAATTATGGTAGTGGTGACAGTGATGGATGATGATGGAGATGGTGATGGTGACAATTGTGGAAGTGGTGACAGTGATGATGATAGAGGTGGGGGTGGTATGTGGTGGTGGTGATGGACATAGGCTATGTTGAGTGATTCAGGCCCATATGAGTTCTTCATCTTCACAGACCTCCCTAGCCCTAAGTTCCACTGAGCAGATAATATAAAACAAGGCACAGAGACATGAGTGTTCTCACCAAGGCAGTGTGATTAGCTCTTAAGGGCAAGAAGGCAGTAGGGGCTCAGTCTAGGCATTCAGACTCAGAAACTCTCCCAACATTTAGCCACATGTACTTCCAGAGGCATGTGTGTGCCTGTGTGAAAAAAGCCACCCATTGCAGAAGTTAGTTGTAGTGATAAATAACACGTGTAACAGAAGTCTATACAAATTGTTAGTGTAGGATTTACGTGGCGGAAGCTGAGGAGCAATGATCTGTGACTGGGACCTGTAGCTGTTAGCACTCTGCAGGTAACAGCATGATGCGGCTTCTGGGTGAGGCAGCTGGGCCGGCCAGAGCGTGGGGCCAGACCTGCGCCGCGGCACCACATCAACAGTCCACTCGCCAGGGCTCTGGACAAGCACTTCCTTTGGATCCTCCCAGGCCCAGCTACAATATACATCATCAAAGGGAAAACGGTGATGCGGGATGTGGAAGGCTGAGCGCAGGATTCTAACTCTGACATTCGTATTCACTCACTTCAACATTTATTAAGTGCCTACTGAACGGAAACTTTAGTGGCCAAATGGTAAGGAGTTATGCTGCCAACCCAAAGGTAGGCAGTTTGAAACCACCAGCTGCTCTGCAGGAGAAAGATGACAGCCACTTCACATGAGATTTATAGCTTCTGAAAACCCACTGAAAGGTCAGCTAAGAGTTGGTTCTGATTCAAAGGCAATGAGTAAGCCGAGCTGAGATTGTTTACCAGGCTCTGGGCTAGGGGATCTGTTTTGAGAAAAACAAACTGTGGTGTTTCTCTCACGTTGTTATTGTTAGGTATCACTGAGATTACAAGAATTCATCACTTGTTGTGGTGTTGTTGTGTGCCATAGAGTCAGAACTGAACCACAGCTGATCCTCTAGAGGGTTTTCAGAGACAGTTAACAAATAGCACTAGAGACTGCCAATCCTTCTCCCGTGGAGCAGCTGGTGGATTAGAACTGTTTGCCTTTGGGGCTGCAGTGCAGCTTTTTGCCACTAGGCCACGAGAGCTCCCCGATTCATCATTATGAACAACCAATATGGGTTTTGCCTTAACCTACAGCACCCTCGCCACGTCTTCCATGCTCAAGCCCGTCGCTACAGTCCCTCTGCCAATCCATCCTGTTGGGGGTCTCCCTCTCTCTCTCAGACCCTCCACCTTTCCCAGCATGATGTCCTTTTCCAAGGACTGGCCTGTTCTCACAGCATTCCCACCTCATGTGAGATGAAGTTTCACCATCCTCGCCTCTGCAGAGCACTCTGACCACGCTTCCTCCAGGACAGACAATGGACATTCCACGGGCTATTATTAAGTATTCTTCTCCAATACCACCACTCACAGGGAGTATAAATTGATGGGTGAAATTAGGTTACAATCTAGCCATTTGAATAAGAGGAAGTATGTGCATAAGACTGTGTAATGAATAGGCCCAACTCAGTCTTAGGAGAGTTGACCTGGAGAGGCACAGGAGAGACTTGAATAACAAAGCAATGCTTGGTCTGATGTTGCAAAGATCGGAAGGGCATTCAAGGGAATTGGAAGTCCTGTGAGGTCTATTCCTTGGAGAGGGACACAATGCTTGGAAATGTGGAGGGGTCGGCAAAGGATAGGAAGACCCTCGACCAGGTGGATTGGCACAATGACTACTGCAATGGGTTCTAATGTGTTAAGAAGTGTGAGAGTGAGTATAAAGGTCCTGGAGGGGTGGGAGAGGCTGGAAGCAGAGGGATGTGGATGTGTAGGGAGAAGGGGTAATTAATCATTGGATTGTACAATTTGATGGGTGGGGGTTGAGAGAAATTGAAAGAATTTGTTCAAATTGGTATTCAAATTTTGTACATAAACTAGTAGAAAAACAAAACAAGTGTGAGAGTAGCACAGGATAGAACTGGGTTCAGATGTGTTGTTCATAGGGTCGCTATGAGTCTTAGTCAACTTGACAGCACCTAACATCAAGGCTCTTACTGATAAAGCTCAAAGAAACAGCCTTCAATGTGCATTACCCTTCAACAGGAAGAAAACAACATTCCTCCTCACTGAACCAATCAGCAACATCATGACAGATGGAAAAAAAATAGACGGTGCCCAGGATTTCCTTTTACTTGGATTTAGAATCCACACCTATGGAAGCAGCTGTCAAAAAATCAAAACCTCCTGCTCGGCCATATCTGCTGTCAAGGATCTCTAGAAAGTGCTAATGGGCAAGGATATCAGTTCAAAGACTAAGGTGTGCCTGATCCAACATATGGCCCTTTCTTCCTGGTGACTTAGTGAGTAGAGAGCTGCACTACGAAGCCAAAGGCAGGCACCAGCTGTTTCATGGGAGGAAAGGGGGCCATCTTCTCCCGTGCGAGTTACAGACTCTGAAAACTCGCTGGAGGAAGAGCTGTGAGTTTATTCTGACTCAACAGCAATGAGTTTGATTTCTGAGTTTCATATGCGTGTGAAAGTTGGACGATGAATAAAGGTGACCACCGTTGAACAGATGCCTTTGACTTGTGGTAGTAACAGAGAATATTGAGTACACCATGGACTATCAAAAGAACAAACAAATCTGTCTTGGAAAAAAGAACTGCCAGAGTATTCCTTAGAAGCAAGGGTGGTATGACTTCGTCTCCCATCTTTTCGGCTTATTATCAGAAGAGACAAGTCCCTGGAGACAGCCATCATGTTTGGAATAGTTGTCATTGTGTGTTGTCAAGTCAATGCCAACTCATAGCTGATCCTTCAGTTCAGAGGTTGTAAATTACATGGGAGACTGTCAATCTCTCTCCTGTGGAGTGGCTGGTAGATTTGAAGCATGAACCTTTGAGCTGACAGCCCAACTCCTTACCACGAGGCCACTAGCCCACCTTATAAAAGCAGGTCAGCAAAAAAGAAGATACCCCTCAATGAGGCAGATGGACAGACACACTGACCACAACAATGGATGTAAATACAACAGAGATTATGAAGATGGGCAGGATGAGGTAATTTCCTGCTGCTAGGGACCACTCCAAAGTACTGAGGAGCAATGGTGTCACTCTGGAGACTAAGGTGCATCTGATACGGGCCATGGTTTTTGCAATCACTTGTTATGCATCAGAGAGTTAGACAATGACCAGGGAGGAAAGAAGGAGAATTGACGCCATTGAGCTGTGGTGCTGAAGAAGAGTATTAGATGTACCATGGACTGCTAAGAAAACAAACAGGTTCATCCTGGAGAGGGTTAAACCTGGCGGCTCCTTTGAAGCAAGGATTCTGAGGCTTCTAACATACTTAGGACATGTTGTAACGAGGGACCAGTCCTTGGAGAAGGACATTATGCTTGGGAGGATGGAGGGACAGTGTAGGAGGGGAAAGCCCTCTATGAGGTGAATTGATTCAGTGACTGGGGTAATCGGGATGGGAGTGTCAGAGGCAGTGCGATTGGCACAGGACAGAGCAGAGTTTAGGGCTGTTGTAGATAGGGTCGCTATGAGTCGCAAGTGACTCGACGGCACATAAAAACAACACAGCGTCACTCTGAGTTGAAGCCACTTCGACAGAGTCTAACCACATTCTCACAGTGACCATGCAGAACAGAGTTAAACTTTCCCACCGGGTTTTCTAAGCTGCCATCTCAGCAGAAGCGTATCCCCATGCCCTCTTTCCCCAGAGCTGCTGGGTGTGTCTGAACAGCCAACCTTTCTCTAGTTTAGCTATCAAGGGCTCTGCACTACCAGGCCTCCTCAAGTCCACGTTACATCAAACAAAATATCTGGAGACTATTTATCATAAATGAGAGTTTTGCTTTTTATAGATTCAGCTTGGGAGTTCTGGTGGTTTAGTGGCAAGAAGCTGGGCTGCAATCCAGAGGCACAAGGTTCAAGGCCACCAACCACCCAGCAGGAGAAGCATGGGCAGTCTCCTCCCATATGGTTAACTGCTTTTCCAAACCCACCAGTGAGTCGATTCTGGGTCAGTTTCGACTCGATGGCACACAACAATTCAGCTACAGTGTAAATAGAGGCAGAGATGCCAGAAGGCAGCACTTTGCAAAAGATGAAACTTTATACCAGGCTGTTCTCTATTCCAGACAATCTGGGCATTTACAGAGAGACACTAAGCCACACCTCTAGTGGGAGGAGCTTCAAAGAAAGGGCAAAGTGCGTGGGTCTGAGCTGCTTCTGAAACACTGGTCACTCGGACATCACTCTTGTATCCACCACCAGCGTGTGCAGCACTATAATTGCAATAATGCTGATGTACACACAAATAAAGAAAGCCAGAGCTCATTCCAAAATGTCAAAAACAAAAACAAAAAAGTCCACACTATTCAATGCATGTTGTGTTGTTGTTGTTGTTATGGCAACTTTATGGACAGTGGATCTGAACGGCGTCATCTCCCATACCATCCTCATCATATCTGATACATTTGAGCCCATTCAATGGCACATTTGTCTGAAATCTAAACATCTTCAGTAAAAGTAGGGAAAACACACTGCCTCATTGCATCTTCTCAAAGAGAACAGAGGACCCCACAATTTACATACTGAAAAGAATACTATTTTATTATAAATTACTTTAATTTTTTTTACTCCAGTTAGAGAATTAAATTTATTTTTTAAAAAATAACTGTGTAAGCCAATGAAATGTAGGAGTCTTATTAGAGAAAAGTTTAGCAAAATAACCCCTAGTTATCACCTCTAAGTCATGATGACCCATGTGTGTCTGAGTAGAACTGAACTCCAACAAGATTTCAAGGTCAAGGACTGATTTTCAGTAAGTAGATCATCAGATTTTCCCTTAAAGGTGCTTTGTGGTGGACTTGAATCATCAACCTTTTAATGTACAGCCAAGCATGTTAATGGTTTACACCACTCAGGGACTCCTTGATGGTACAGTTGGTTTTATGAAACATACATCATGAAAAGAGAATGCTGGGTAAAGGCCCAATCCTAGACTGGCCCCAGATTGATAAAAGGACATTGGTACCAAGTGTGTAAATGCTTGAGACTCTAGTTGTTTTTGTCGTTGTTGTTGTTGTGTGCCATGAAGTCAGAACAGACCCGCAGCTGACCCTCCAGTGAGTTTTCAGAGACAGTAAATCACAAAGGAAGAGACAGCCCATCTTTCTCCCAGGGAGCAGCTGGTGGATTTGATCCATGTGCCTTTGGGCTTGCAGAATGTCTTCTTACCACTAGAGCAGAAGAGGCTAACCCAGTGAAGATTCACTCTGAGTTCCACCTGAAATTTCAATGCTGTGTGAACACTCCTAAAGATAAGTGCTCGCATATGAACACACACACACACATCACCTCATTGCTTTTGATCTGACTCTGACTCATAGGCATTCTATAGTATAAAGGAGAAGTGTTCCAGTGTTCCCAAGCCTGTAGTTCTTACACATGATGACTGTCACATCATTCTCCTGTGAAGCGGCCACTGGGTTCAAACCGATGATATTTCTGTTAACAGTGGAGTGCTAAACTACTATGTTACCAGAGCTGCTATTTGTAATTACCTGAGCCTCACTACTTTATTGTTTGTTTTTCTCCATGTAACAACAACCCCCAAATCTCACAAGGAGTGTTTATTTCCCTCCTCACAGGTCTGCAGGTTGACTGCCCTTGACTTAAAGCTGCTACATCTTAAGGCAAATCTGCTTAAATTACACACACTTACAAGTCATTGGCTAAAGTAAGTCACATGGCCAACCCAAATAACAACTGAAGAGGGGATTAGCCCCGCCTCCAGTGGGAGGTGCTTAAAGCCATATGGCAAAGTGAATGGCTCCAAGAAGGGTGAAAAATTGGAAGTAATTCAATAAAGAGAGAAGCAGCACAATATTAATAAACAAAAGGAAGACACAAAGAAGTAGGAAGGATTAGTGGAAATCAAAATTACAAGGAGGAAGTAGGGAAAGTACACTTACCCTATGAGTACTGACATTATGTAAAACAAAACATGAATAAAGAGTTGAATGAAAAATTAATTTGCTTTGTACAGTTTCATTTAAATCACAAGTTTTGAAAAAATTTTAAACTAGTTTCATTTTGCAGCTAAAAGCAAAATTTGCTTTCACAATTTGCTTTTTAAGCTTTCATAAAAGTGTTTAATAAATGTCTTCCCTACAGTACAAGGAGGGTTCTATTTATTGTAGCTTAGTGGCAAGAAGCTGTGCTGCCAACTCAAAGGCACACGGTTCCAGTCTACCAGCTGCTGTGGGAGGAAGGTGGGCAAGCTCCTCCCATGTGGTTTACTGCCTCTGACAACCCACTTGAGTGAGCTATGGGTTGGTTCCAACTCGATGGCAAACAACAACAATAACAACACTTAGGGGATTAGGGACAGTTGTGGTTCAGTGGTAGAATCTTCACCTTCCATGCAGGAGACCCGGGTTCAATTCCCAGCTAATGCAGCTCAGGCATAGTAGCACCCATGTGTCAATGAAAGCTTCTGTGTTCCTTCAATGTTTGAGTGGAGCTTCCAGAGTAAGATCTACTAGGAAGAAAGACCTGGCAGCTACTTCTGAAAAACCAGCCATTAAAAATCCTCTGGATTACTCACAATCTTATGTGAAAGGGGATCATGGGGCTGGAGCAAAACCTGACAGCATTACATTCAGTTGGGCATGAGGTCAAAAGAAAATAGGTGCTGATTTAACAAGAGCCAAACAACAGTGTTGTTGGGTTTGGGTCTCATTGAGTTGACTATGCTCTTGGTGACCCTGCGGTCATCCGATGGAAACCGTGCCCAGTCCTGCACCACCTTCACACTGTGCACCACACAACCCCATGGCTGCAGGGGCTGTGTCAATCCATCTCATTGAACATCTGCCTCTCTTTAGCTAATCATCTACTTTTCCCAGCATGATGCTTTGTTCCAAGGACTGATGCCTCCTGATAATATGTCCAAAATATATGTGGTTGTTGTTAAGTGCCGTCGAGTTGCAGATGACTCATAGCGACCCTATGAATGAAAGACCTGAGCACTTGTACAACGTTCGTCATTTCTCCACGTTCATAGAGTTTCCGGAGACAAGCCATTTCAGAAGTGGATGCCACTGCTACATCCAAGCTTGTTTTAATTGGGGAGCTCCACCAAACACTGTCCACCATGAGTAACCATTATCGCATTTGGCACATCAGTGTCACAGTGTTTAGCATCACAGCAACCACGAGTTACTCCTGTAAGCAAACAAGTCTCTGTAGAATCCGGCTGCTGCAGACCACTTCCCACCTTTATTCCAGTCCCATACTGCTGACAAAATGAGGCAATATTTTATCATCATTGCCTCTAATGAACACCCTGGTTGCACTTTGTCCAAAATAGACCTGTTTGTTGTTTTGGCAGTCTGTGGTTTATTCAATACTCTTCACCAACACCACAATTCAAAGGCATTGGTCCTTCTGAGGTCTTCCTTAGTCAGGTGTCACCTGTCAGATCCATACAAAGAAATTGAACATATAGCTTGGGTCAGGCACACCTTAGTCTTTACACTGACATCCTTGCTCTTTCACATTTTAAAGAAGTCTTTGACAGCAGATTTGTCCAACGCAACAGCTCTTTTGTTTTCTTGACAATAGCAGCAGAGTACAAAAGTAACTTAAAAACAGTGAAGGAAAAATAAAAAGTAGATAACCCATGATGTCAACCTTTTAAATGTCCATGTTGCCAAAGTATCTATGCCATTTATCCTTATGAAATAAGGATAAGCTATTTCATTCTGAGACGGACAAGTGGAGGGCTCAGAGAGGTTGAGAAGCTCCTCTAAGATCACACAGCTCCCACAACACTCACGCTTACTCAGACGACTCCAAAGCCTGCCTGTTTTCTATTTCATCAGGAGTTCACTCTGTGGCGTCAATGAACTAGCCATGGCCCAGTTCCCCCCACAGCCCTCCCACCCCACCCCGGAAGCCCAGCGTTTGGCCTGGGCTCTGGTATTAGCTGAAGTCATTGCTGTTTGTGGGAGGCACGTTGAGTCACCGGGACATGTGACATTTATTTAGTTACATATCTCTGGTGGGAGGTTTCGTGGGCCATTAATGTAGTGTGTGTCTGCATGGCTAGTTTACATGCTACTTCTTGTTATTGCTGTCTCTATTCCATGCCCCTCACACTCAATTTCAATTCAAAGTTTGGCAGTCAAGGTGTCAGGGCTAAAAAATGGAATGGCCTCCCTCCGAAATGAAATAATTTTGTTGTTCAGTTCCGAGCGATTTTGTAATTTCATGCTTGTGTATGATAATTTTATGCTGTCCTGCCTCACGTAACTCAGTTCTGGCAGATCCTGACAGGTGATAAATACAATCTTTTCCGCCCCGCATGCGACAGGCCAGAGCAAGGGGGGAGAGGGGAAAAAAACCCAGCAATTTCACATCTGAGGCCAGGGCACCACTGCAGCCAGCGGCAGCCCCATTCTCTCATAATTTCACGCCTCGATTCCAGCCGGCGCCACCTCTGTTGTGGCTGAAGGACCCACGGGTCAAGGCAGCCTTCCTGGAAATAGAAGGGTGCAAGGCAGGAGCCAGGGAATTGGCAAGTGGGGAGGGGAGGAGGAGAAAGTTATGACTTTGGACCCGCCCAGGTTGGCACATGTGGTGGGCTACGATGTTCAATTTACAGTGCCCTGACTGCACTCTCTCCTCTGACTGTCTGCAGCATGGGAGCCCTTTCGGACGGATTATTTTTACAAATCTATTAGACATTTCAGAGATAACCATCTCCAATAAAAATAGAGGGAGAGAGGGAGAGTGGGAGACAGAAGGATGGAGGAAAGGAAAGATAGAGCGATGGAGATGGGGAGAGGGAGCAAGAAAAGGGAGGCTTTAACATTTATCACCAAGCTCTGTTTTTGTAACTGCTCCTTGGTATTATTCCTGGGTGGGGGGGATATCTCTTCTTGAGAATGAGTAAGTCAAAAGACGATTCTGGAAATATGGATGCCACAGAGGGGGATGTTACGAATGAAAGCGGAAGGGGGGAGCACTGATATCCACAATGAAGACTAGAATATTGTTGTCATCAGAATGTTGTTGTGCACCATAGAGTCGGAGCCATCGCTGACCCTCTGGCAGGTCTTCAGACATCCCTATCCCCTGAATCCTGCCCTTCTCAGTGAGGGTGTTGGCTCGTTGAAAGATCAAGATAGGCCAATTTGGGTCAAGCTGGAAGAAGCCCAAGAGATATTCCAGCAGCAGCAGCAGTAACAGCTACAATGTATTGAGCCTCAGCTGTGTCCTAGACAATATCCCTTGCTGTTAAAAAGCGGGCTTTCTCTCCTTGGAAAAAAAACTCTATAGACGATAAGTGTGCCCACTTTACAGATGAGGAAACTGAGGCTCCCAAGTAAAAGTTGGTTGAGGTGACTGTATTCATTTCCTAGAAATGCCCTAACAATTTACTGCAAATTACGTGTTTTTGTTGTTCAACTCAACTCCTAGCTGACCCTCTAGCAAGTTTTCAGAGACTGTAAATCACGTGGAAGGAGATTAAGCAGCTGACAGAAAGTCCTGACTGTGGGTTGGCAGCACAGCTCCTTAGCTACGAGGCCACCAGAGCTCCCTGTTGCTAGGAGTCATCGAGTTGGTTCGGACTCAAAGCCCAACTGAACAAAATCCTGTCTGGGCTCGCACCATCCTCACAATTGTTGTAATACCTGACGCCCCTTGTTGGAGCCATTTGCCTCAATCTTCCTGAAGATCTTCTGTTATTTCCTGGACTCTCAGCTTCACCAGGCATCATGACCTTCTCCACTGAACGGCATTGGACGCTCCTGAAAACATACCCAACATAGAAAGGCTCACCACACACAATTCTAAGCAGCATTCTGGCTGTGCTCGCAAAGCAGATGTGTTTGTTCTTCTGGCATTTCCTGGGATTGTCAATATTCTTCTAGTTTGACTTTTCTAAAAAGCACGTGCATTTCTTCTTTGACAAATCTGCAGACCAGAAATCTCAAATCAAGGTGGATTCTTTCCAGGAATTCAAAAGGAGAGTTCATTCCATATCTCCTTTAACTTCTAGAGGTTCCTGATACTCTTTGGTGATGTTCTTGTAGCAGATGCACCACCCAATCTCAACCTCCATCATCTCGTGAGTCCTTCTTCTCATGTCCTGGCTTCTCCTTTTTCTTCTCCTCTAAGGATTCTGTCATTGAATTTAGGACCCATCCTTTCCCAAGATGGTCTCATCACAAGATCTTTTCCTTACGTACATCTGCAGAGACCTTCACTCCAAATACAGTCACATTCTGAGGTTCTGGGTACACATCTTTTGAGTAGCCATTAGTCACTTCTCTACAGTCACATAGTTGATATGTAACAGAGGTGGTGAGCTTAACCACTCGGACCTTCTGTCGTGAGCTTCTCAGGCTCAGGGCAGGGGTGGGAGTATCGATGGTTCAGTTACTGGAAAGGGACAGATTAGGATCTAACCAACTTCAGATTTCATCCTCTTTGAGAGGGTACATTCCTTTTGCCTTTTTGAGAGATTTTTGAGGTTGGTCTTGGGAATCCTTTAAAATCAGTTTACTATCTTAAAGTCAGAAGAGAACTTGAAGGTCTTAGAGGTGTGAGGACCATGATCAATCAGTTAAATCAATCCTGAGGGTAAGCACAAGGACACTGACATTTATGGAGATTGTACTATTAACCTAGTGGTAAGAAGCTGCACTGCAATCCCAAAGGCATACGGTTCAAGGCCACCAGCTGCTTCATGGGAGAAGCATGGGCAATCTCCTCCTGTGCAATTAACTGGCTCTGAAAATCCTCTGGAGGGTCAGCTGTGGGTCAGTTCTGATTCAACGGTACATAACAACAACTACTAATAACCAATGTGGAGTTTATAGTCCTGCAAGGAGGACATATTTATCGCCATTTACCACATGGGGAAACTGAGGTTCACATGGTGAAGCTAGGTGCACATAGATTCTAAGAGAGCACAAAACAGACCATCAAAGGTCTAACTCCAAAAGATGGGAACTTTACTTCCTGACAAGACTGAAATAATTTTCTCGAAATAGACATCCCTGGAAAAAGTTTACAAAAGCAAGACCATAAAAACACCAAACATCACCATTTAGTCAGTTCAGACTCGTGACAACCCCATGAACAGCGGAGTTAAACACTGGCTGACCTTGCATCTTCTTCTCCATCATGTCAGGCAATGGCCATTGCTGTAGTCACTGTATCTTGAGTGTCTTTCAACCTCGCTCACTTTCCAGCACTATGTCCAGTAAGATTCTGTTGTAACTCACAGGATTTTATTCTTTTCATTAGCTAATTTTGAGGAACAGAATCCAGATCTCTCTTTCTAGTCTGTGTTAAGTCCAGAGACTTCTCTAGAACTTGCCCAGCATGGGTAAGTAAAGTGGCTGGGATTTGGGATATCAGTGGCATAGCTCCCAGGATCATAGTGACATGGAAGCCATGACAGTACAGCGACTGACAGACAGGTGACAGCTTGGGACATCTGATGTGTCTCTGCTAATGAACTAGAAGTGTGAGAATGAGTTGGGGAGATGGTGAGCAAGAAATGGCCCCTGCCTTCCTGGACTTATTATCTAAGGGGGACTAGGGAGACAGAAAATAAAAAGGTAAACAAACGGTAAGGAGCTGTGCTGCAATCCCACAGGCACATGGTTCGAATCCACCAGCTCTCCTGCTGGAGAAGGATGGATAATCTCCTCTTGTATGATTTACAGTCTCTGAAAACCCACTGAAAGGCCAGCTAAGAGGTTGGTTCTGACTCGCTGGCACACAACAACAACAAACTGAAGTAAATGCTATAAAAAGTCAGGGGAACCCAGTGGAGTGTGGTCGTAGAGTCTCTCTGGGGAGCGAGGGGTAGACTGACCCTTGAAAGATGAAGATCACTTGGAAGGTAGAAAGGAGAACCTGTTTGGTACAAACTGCCAATGCATTTGGTCCAGGGTGATCTGGAAGCACTTCAGAAGAGAGGCATAACAATGTATTTCTAAAGGACTGACCACTGGAGAGCCAGTGAAGCACATTTCTACTCTGACACACATGAGTAATCATGAGTCAGGAGATGACTCAGCAGTAACTGTTAGGAATAATGATGGTGGTTGAGATGATAGTGGTAGTAGCATGGTGGCGGGAATAGTGATGTTGATGGTGGCATGATGATGGTGATTTTGATGGTGTGGTTAGTGATGGTGAAGATGGTGGTGGCAATGATGATGATGATGATGGTGGTGGTGGTGATAACAGTGGTAGTGACGATGGTGGTGATGATGGAGGTGGTAGTGATGGTGAAGATGGTGGTGGTGATGATGCTAGTGGTGGTAATGATGATGGTAGTACTGTTGATAATGACGGTAGTGGCGATGTCAACAATGTGGTTAGTGATGGTGGTGGTGAAGGTGTTGATATTGACGGTGTTTTGTTGGTGGTAGTGATGATGATGGTGGTGTTTGTGTTTGTGGCAGTGATTGTGATGATGGTGGTGATGATAGTGGTGATGATGGTGATGATGATGGTGGTGGTGATGACAGTGGTGGTGATGGTGATGGTGACGATGATGGTGGTGATGGTGATGATGGTGGTGGTTATGATAGTGGTGGTGGTGGTAGTGATGGTGGTGATGATCACAGTACAGTGAACTGACAGACAGGTGGCAATGATGATGGTGGTGTTAGTGTTGTTGGTGGTGGTAGTAATGATATTGGTGATGTAGATGGTGATGGTGATGATGGTGGCAGTGGTAGTAGTAATGATGGTGAGGACTGTGGTGGTGATGACGGTGGTGGTGGTGATGATGATGGTGTTGCTGGTGCTGTGATGATTATAGTGGTGTTAGTGTTGGTGGTAGTGATAGTGGTGATGTAGATGATGATGGTGATGATGATGACGATGGCTGTTCTGATTCAATGATAACTGGTAATGATGGTGAGGACAGTGGTGGTGGTGATGATGATGGTGCTGTTGCTCGTGGTGGTGATGTGATGATGAAGGTGGTGGTGGTGATGGTGGTGGTTGTTGTGATGATCATTATTTTGGTGGTGGTGGTGATGGTGATGTGATGATGATGATGGTGATGATGGATGGATGGATGGATGGATGGATGGATGGATGGATGGATATAGTATGTTTGTTGTTAAGTGCCGTTGAGTTGTAGGTGACTCATAGTGACCCTATGAACCAAAAGACCTGAAGACTTGTATAACTTTCATCCTTTCTCCAGGTTCATAGGGTTTCCAGAGGCAAGTTATTTCAGAAGTGGATGCCACTCCTGCTTCCAAGCTTATTTTAATCAGGGAGCTCCACCAACAGTGTCCACCATGGGTAATCTTTATCACATTTGACACGCCAATGTCACAGGGTTCAGCTTCACAGCAACCACGAGTTACCTCTGTATGGTAAGTGGACACGAACATTTGACCAAAAACAATTAAAAACAGGCTCAAGGGTCTCCTCAAGATGTGAGAGTCCATCCTATGGTCCAGCTTGAATAGAGAGTCACAACACACTAGCCCTCAGCCTGCAGGCATGGCCAAACGTTTCAGTATTTTACAATTCTGGATGCTCAAAAGTATAGTAAACTTAATAAAGGTTTTCAAAATACGTTCATTTTCTAATATCTGTTGTTTTTGTTGTTGTTGTTATGTACCATTGACTGAAACAGAAACCCTCCAGTGAGTTGTCAGAGGCTGTAAATGACACAGAAGGAGACTGCCCAGCCTTCTCCTGTGGAGCAGCTGGTGGATTTGAACCGCATGCCTTTAAATTTGAAGCACAACTTCTTATTACCAAGCCACTAAGAACTCCCTAACTCTAGAACTTGGGAATATTGTTTCTATTGAAAAAAAGACTTTGTAGATATGATTAACTAAAGGATATTAATATAGATACTGCTCTGCATTATCCAGGTGGCCTTGGTGCAGTTACAACACCACTTACAAAAGGGACATTAGAAAAATCAGAGCCCAAGAAAAGATGACGTGATGTCAGAAGCAGATATTGACAGGGTCACCAGAAGCTAAACTAGGCAAGGAAATGGATTGTTCTCTAAAAAGCCTCCAAAAAAAGAACTACATCAGGGTTGAGGTAAGACTGAGAAAACGTGAATAAATTATGTATACTGCACTGAAACAGATGAGGGAGAGAACAGTTTAAAAGCAATATATGATTGGGTACTATGGTTATCACAAGAGTCCAGAATGAAGGTTACATAGTGGCACGTACTGGGGGCCAGCGGGATTGAATACCAATGAAGGAATTTTTCTTTTATTTTTCAAAGAGAAGGGCTAACTGGGGGAGGGGTGGGCAGGGAGAAAAATGCAACAATGAATGATTGGAAATCCAAAATCTCTGTCAATGTTCATTAGAATTAATAATTTAAAAAAAAAAGAACTACTGAGGATACTTAGCCTTTAAGTGATTGGAAATTTGGTCCCAGGCTTCGCACCTCCTGATCTATGCAAGAATATTTGTACAGATATTCTGCTTTGTACAGGTATGCTAAGTCACTAAATTTGTGGTGATTTATTACAATAACCATGGGATCTAATATACATTGATAGGTGACTGAATAGATATGTAGACATTTGAATGTGTGGATGGATAGGCAGATGGACACATGGATGGTGGGTATGTGATTAAATGGATGGTGGGTGGGTGGGTGGATGGATGGAGAAATGCCAGAATGTGTAGATGGATGGATGAATGATGGATAAATAGTGGTCAGAAGAGTAAATATATATATGAATAGATATGTGGACCCTGACCCTGACCCTGTGAATGGATAGGTAGATAGGTATGTGATCGGATGGATGGTGAGTGTATGTGTGAATTCATAAGTGAGAGAATGGATGAATGGGGGCTAAATGGTGGATAGAGGAGTAAGCAGATGGACAGATGGATGGATGGATGGATGGATGGATGGATCTATGGATCGATGGATAGAAAGTGGATAGATGAGTGAATAAATAGATGAGGATGGGCATATGATTAAATGAATAGTGGATAGATGGATTGTGAATGTTTGGGTAGATGTGTAAGTGGAGGGACAGGTGGATAGATGGATGGATGGGAGGATAGATGGATGCTGGATGAATGGTACTTGAAAGAATGAACAGATAGGTGGGTGGATGGACAAGGTGAATGGATAGGTAGGTGGATAGAGAACGTATGTGTGAATTCCTAGGTAGGTGGAAGGATGAATGGTGGACGGATAAGTATATGGCTAGATGGTTGGATGCTAGATGAATGGTAGAAGGAAGGGTGAATGAATAGAGGATGGATGGATGGATGGATGGATGGATGGATGGATGGATGGACAAATGGACAGGTGAAGTGGATGCTACAGATGAACTGTAGAATAGCTGGATGGATAAATAGATCACTGAATTTGATGACATGAAAAATAAAAATCTAGATCATCAGAACTCTTTAAGGTGAGAAGTTGACATCAGAATAAACAAAGGAGACACTGCCCATAAATGAACAGCCAGAGCCTGGTTTTCCAAGGCACATTCATAAACATACAGCAAAGTGTGTTTCTAGCAAGTCAGGGATGGTGGCTGCTGCAGTTTAAAAGCCACAGTGTGTTCTTCCAATCTTTACATTGTCTTCAAGTAAACATGCATGCCAGTCTTCAGGGAGTCGTCTTTCTGAGTCACCCTCTCAGAGTATACTGTGGAGGAAGATACCGGGTCTGACGACACAGCCAGGTTGACTCTTAGCTCAGCCATCTGCCAGCTGTGCTGGTTTGGGTGTATAATTAGCTTCTGTAAGCTTGGTTTCCTCAGAGCCAAACTAGAGGAACTAATTGCAACCTAACAGGGTGATTGTGGGATTAACTGTGATACAAAGTATCAAGTGTTCATCCTAGGGCTGGGCACACAGTAAGTGTTCAATTAACTGCAGAGAGTCTACTGTTACATCACAGTTTATTTAACCTATCCCCTATTGTTTCCATTTGGGGCTCTTCCAATTCCTATTTTAAACACCACAAAAGAAAGGCTTGCAGTCAGTGCTTTGCATACACCCAGGATTAATCCCCTAAAGTAAAAGCTTCAGAATAAAAATTGCTGAGCCAAAGGAAATGAACACCGGTTGCAGTTTCTGATACATAGGAACAAAAAGTGGATGAGTCCTTGTAAATATCATTGGCCTAGTGTCAAGAAGCTATGCTGCAATCCCGAAGGCACACAGTTCGAGGCCATCAGCCGCTCTGTGGAAGAAGGATGGGCAATCTCCTCCCATTCTAATTAACTGCCTCTGAAAACTTGCAGAAGGGTCAGCTATGGGTCGGTTCTGACTTTATGGTACACAACAACAGTACTAATTCATGTTGCAGTAGTCAGATTTGAAAATGTTCCCGTGAAGTCCAGGAAACAGTTAGATTATTTTAAGATCATCTTTATCAAATTTCATTATCATTTGTTGCTGGATGCTACAAACTGATTTTCCACTTATAACAATGCATTGTCAATGATTTCATCTTACTTGGATCCAGAGTCAACAATCTTGATGCCAACAGCCAGGAAATCAAAGATGAGAAATTCTTTAGTCGGAGACCTCTCCAAAGGGCTGGAGAGCTGGGAGGTCAGTTTAAAGACTAAGTTGTTCCTGATTCAAGCCATAGCCTTATTCAGTTACTTGTGATGCTTCTGAGAATTGGACAGTGAATAAAGATGACAGTAGGAGAATACTTTTCCAAGAGGGTAATGTCTGGTGGGGGGGAGCCTTGGGAGGGGACAAATCTACAACAATGAATGAATGGAAATCCAAAGCCTCTGTAAATTTTCACTGAAATTAATAACAAATTTAAATTAAAAAAAAAGAATTAAGTTAGAGTAAGGATGGCAATGGAACCACCTTACCTCTGTAACTTGATTTGTGCCACTACTAGAACCTCTACTCAGAATATTATTGCTTTTCAATTTTTGACTCATGCACTTTTAACTTGTTAGTTAAATTTGTATCTTCTAGGCTGCAACACTTCCATGATACATCTTCAAGGATATGAACATGTACGGCTAAGCACAATTGATAACAGTGCATCTAAATTCCAAAATCATTCTCCATAATAGTCTATGTGTTTCCTACTGCCAAAGGGGCCCTTTAGAGTAGTGAGAGAAGACCTTCACCCTGAAACCCACAGAGTCCCTTTTCAGCAGGAAGTAGCTAAGAGAATACGCCATCCCCTTTTCCTTATGAATCAGGGTGAAGTCTCTCTCAGGGAGGAGTGATAGGGAATGGCAAGGGACACACTGACAAAGGAGATTAATCAGAACTGGCGTTGACAAGCACTGTGGCAATTGGACAATTAAAACAGACATTGGGGGGGAAGAAGAACGAACTGGGGAGGAGGGTAGAGAAAACAGTGCAACAATGAATAAATGAAAACCCAAAAATCTCTGTAAATGTTCATTAAAACTAGTAAAATTTAATAATAATAAAAAAAAGTCTTTGAGCTGTGGTGCTGGAGAAGAGCACTAAACATCCTATGGACTGCCAAGAAATTGAACAAATGTCTTCGAGAAAGTGCAGCCAGGATGCTTCTTAGACGGAAAGATGGTAAAACTTTGCCTCACATACTTTCGGGCATGTTGTTAGGAGAGGCAAGTCCTTGGAGAGAAAGACTTCATGCTTAGAAAAGTGGAGGGTCAGCGAAGGAAGGGAAGACCCCTAATGAGATTCACTGATACAGTGACTGTAACAATGGGCCCTAGAGCGGCAGAGAGCATGAGGGTGACCCAGAACAGGGTAGGACTTGAATCTGATGTTCACAGGGACACTATGAGTCATACTTGACTTGATAGCACTTAGCAACCACATGTGACAGAGGAGACCTAAGTAGTAGGGGTTTGGGGCTGTAATCTTTTGAGAAGATTGGCGAGCTGGGTGGGAACCAGCAACCTTTCAGTTAACAGGCAAGTGCTTCATCACATGTACCACCAGAACTGTTGTCGTGTGCCATAGAGAGTCAGAACCGACCCCTAGCTACCCCTCCAGCAGGTTGTCAGAGGCATTTGATCGCACGGGAGGAAACCACCCATCCTTCTCCACGGAATAGCTGGCAGCCTCGAACCACAACGCAACTTCTTGCCATGTGGCTTCCAGAGCTCCAGACCAAGAGAACAATAAAGGCTAGTCCAGGGCTAGCAATTTCATGCTAATGACGGTGGAATCACGAGAAAAAGAATGGCTATACAACTTGAGGAAAGCAATCATGGCGCTGAATTATGCACACAGAAATCATTTCCTTGGCATATGCTATGTAACACTAACCCTATGCATCCCAATAAAAAATTAAAATAGATACGCTAAAAGTAAAGCTATTCTTCCCAGATGAGACAGGCTGGATAACAGCAATGATGGCAGCCAGTGTTCTAACTGAAAGTGTCATGGACACAGACGGTGCCTCTCTGGCAGACAGTATCCACCAGCAGCTCTGTGGGAGAAAGATGGGCAGTCTTCTCTCACGCAGCTTACAGCCTCCGAAACACTGCTGGAGGGCCAGCTAGGACTTGGTTCTGGCTCCACGGCAGTGAGGGAGTGAGAGAGGGAGGGAGGGAGGGAGAGGCACCAGCATACCTGCTGCATCCCACTGCCCCACAATCACACTGCTCCAGGCTGGGTCTCTGCATCTTCGTCACCCAGATGGACAGACGAGGCTCTCAGAGAAGGTAAGCTGAGTGGATTCGAACCACCAGCCTTTGCTTAGCGGCTGGGCAGCCAGGGCTCCTTAGGGTGTCAGTACAGCTTCCCCTGTGGCCTCCAGGATGCAGGAAATCATGAATCAAGTCCAAAGTGGACCCGTGAAAGCCAGCCCTGAGGGATGGGGCTTCCTTCCTGGGCCCCCATCTCATACACCGAGGCTGGGATTTGAACGCTGGCATTCTGGCTCCAGAGCCTGTATCCTATCTAGGAGGCTTTGTTTCTTCCCTGAATGCACTGACTCAGGCATTACAATCATCATTAGCATCAAATTCAGGGTGTACTCTGGCAGGTGGACAGAGAATCTCCCAATAAGATGGCTCTGTATTCTTCCACTTTCCAGGCTCCAAGGAAGGCACGATCCCCGAGCAAGTGGCATCTAAGTTCACACCTGTGTAGGTCACAAAGGGAGTGGCACTGCCAGCTTGCAGGCCACCAGGAGCCCCGTGAGTGGGTTTCCAGGGCGCGCGTCAATCTAGTGCTCCACCCTGGCACAGAGTATGAGCACGGGTCCAGCAGAGAGGCCCCAGCCCTCAAGGCCAGCCTTCAACAACAACGTGTGACAAGTCAAGCTATGACTTGACTAGTAGAGATTTTAGGTTATATTTTTTATAGTTTTAAAGACATTTTATTTAATATTGATGAGCATATAAAATCCATACACATTGTGTTTCACCTTACCCTTCCTTCACACTGTGATTCGTACAATCACTCCTATTCATTCTGTTTGTCAAATTAATCCCCATTGAACTGTGCCCACCATTCCTCCATATTTTCAGGACCCTGCTGATTACTTCCTATTTCCTTTACCCCTCCCTCCATCTTCCAAACTGTGCAACCTCATGATATCCCCCCTCCCCATTTTCACCCCTCTTCTCCTCTCTCTTCCCTCCTTGGGCCTCCACACATTTTACCAGCTTTTCATCCATTTTTACAATAGTCATCTTAGGCAGTATTTGTCCTTATAAGACTGAGAGGGTTCATTCAGCATCATGCTCTCCAGTCTCTCCCAAGTTATACTACCAATTTTGAAATTGTTGCTCCTTCTGTGCTATGTAGTATCTCATTGTGTGAAACTACCACAATTTCTTCTGAGAAGCAACTTCACTTTGAATTTGCTCCATGACTCCCCTCACCCTGGTGGCTGCAGGGGAGATTGTAAAACCTGAAACGGATTCTCAGTCGCTTTGTGGTGGATTCTAAGTCACTCAGTGACAACTTAAGGAAACTTGTCTGTCAGATGGTTTCTCACTCAGCTGCTAACCAAAAGTTCATGGTTCAAACCCACCCAAACAACTTCATGAAGTGGCAATCTACAGTCTAGGGAGGTCCTCCTCGGGGCAGCTCACGCAAGGTTATTAAGCATCAGAATCCATCCCATGGATGTAACAACAGGAAACCCAAGGAGGAGCCACAGGAGGCTTCTAATCCGGACTCTGACACTTGTTTGCTTTAGAAAATTTGCTTACCGGGAATGTACCCTAAAGAAACCAGAACTTCCACGCAAACAGATATATACGCATCCATGTTGCATTGTTCACAATAGCAAAGAGATGGAAGTAACCCAAGTGTCCATCAACAAAGGAATGGATAGAGAAGCTGTGGTATATTCACCCAATGGAATACTATGCAGCACTGAAAAACAAGGAACTCATGAAATATTCTACAAAATGGGTGATGCTGAAGAACATTGTTGTCATTAAGTGCCATCGAGTCAAGTATGACTCATAGTGACCTCATGAACAAAAGATCTGAACCCTGTTCTTTAACTATCATTGTTTCCCTAATATTCATAGATTTTTCCAAAGACCAGTTATTTAAGAAATGGATGCCACTCCTGCTTCCAAGCCTTAATTCCAAGCCTCCCCGTCTTAATCTGGGAGCTCTACCAAACCCTGCCCACCATGGGTAACCATTACGGTCTTTGACACACACCAGCGCCCTGGCATGCTGCGTGAAATATCTCAGTCACGAAATGGCAATACTGCATAATACCACCGTTATGTAACAGGACTGACATTGGGGGTTAGAGGGAACCTAAGAAAAGAGGGGGTAAATAATGAACACTGTATTGGAACAGATGAGAGACAGAACAGTTTAAAAGGAATATATGATTAGGTGTTATTTGCATGACAATCATCCGGAATAAAAGGTGCAAAGCAAAGTGGACGAGGGTAGGGGAGAGGGAAGAAATTGTGCAACAATGAATGCATTTTTTAAAGAGAAAAGCCAGCTAGGGGTGAGGGGAGTAGGGAGGAAAATGTGTGACAATGAATGAAAGGAAATCCAAATTTTCTGCAAACTTTCATTAAAATCACAATAAAAAATTATGTCCAAACTCAGAGGTGTGAGTTCTGAATCCACCAGATGCTCTGCTGGAGCAATCTCCTCCTGTACAAGTCAGATCCAATTTGACAGTACACACACACAAAAATAATAAAATTTTAAAAATTATGTCTAAAAAAAAAAAGAAAATAATAACAAAAATTAGTTTAACTTCTCTGGGCCCCACATTTCTCCATCTGTAACATCCAATGTTGTTGGTGTTTCACCGATTAAACCAAGCTTGGAAGGAATGGCATCCACTTCTGTAATAGCTTGCCTCCAGAAACCCTATGAACCTGCAGAGAGGATGAGAGACACCCAGCATTGAGGACTTTCCTTCATAGGGTCGCTATGAGTTGCCTGTGACTCAACAGCACTTAACAAGAACACAACAAAATCCAATGAGACCCTCCTAACATTTGCACTGATATATACTCCTTCTTAAAAGGGGGGTAAAAAATAATCACAAGCTGTTAACTTAAAAAATGGATCATTTGGGGGCTCTCTGTTTGACTAGTGGTTAAAAAGTTGTGCTGCCAACCGGTTTGAACCCACCTAGACAAAGATAAACAATCACAACCTCTGAAAACCCACTGGAGGGTCACCTTGGAGTTGATCACCATCCACAGCACATAACAACGACATGACCACCACACCCAGAATCGAAGCTTTGACAAAATCAAGACTCCCGTGGCCACACTTCTGTGGGAGCCACGGCCCCACTGTGGCCCCTTTATCTGGATATTAACCGGCTCACTTTCCATGTTGCCAGTCCTTCAAGAGTCACCACAAATCGTCACGGGCTTGTGTTGCATATTTTTACATTGTGCTTTTATTTGTCTCTTAGAAAATACAAATAAAGCGTGCATAACCATTAGAACGCTCCGGATCCTGAAAAGTACGTAAGAATTTATTTGCCTCCATGTGGATCATACATATTGTATCAAAGCTGCATAAAGGGGTTTAATAAAAGAAGAGAGAGAGAGAGAGAGAAACAGGGCAGGAGCAAGGTACCTCGGGCGGTGGGGCGCAGCCTGGAGGTGATCTTTTTTAGATGCCTGTTAAATGTACAGCACATGAGGCCTATCTGCCTGCCAGGAAATGAGTTTGCCACCAGCCTATTGGGCCTGTCGTCAGAGGCCGGCCTCACCACGGCCATCCCTCTTCCCTGCACGGCAATACATTACACCACCTCCATTTTTCATTCCCTGCTGCCCAAAATGCAAATATCTTCTCTGTTGTTTATATTAGGTTTTCAAATATATGGAAATCCGGAGATCTGGAGAGGCATTGCCAGGGCCACGGAGCCGCTCGATCTGTCTTCCGCCTCTGACCAGCTTTTCTCCTTTCACTCCTGAGATGCCAGGTGAAAGCCGAGCATGGGATGTGAGTGGGGTACCAGGATGTAAAAGTGCCCCCCGGGATGAAGGGGGAAAAGTGGGCTGGGGTAGCCCCTGAGTTAAAAGGGGGTCTTGCTGGGAGTCCCAGGCAGATGGCATGGCCTCACAGATGGGTGTCACTGGTGGGAGAGTTGCCACAATGCTGAACAGACTCCTACAGTGTTTCCAGACTGAGAGAGACTAGGAAGATAAGCCTGGTGAACGACTCCCAAAAATCCACTGCGGAAAGCCCCATGGATCACAATAGTCTTATATGCAAGAACCGATGGTGTCAGCAGGGCCCTACCTAAGAGCACTGGGTTCTTCTGTGTGTGTGAGGTCATCCTGGGCTGGAGGGGTGTTATGTGCCCTAGATGTCTGCATCATGTGCCAGCAAGCTGAGCGTGTCCTCATGATCTCAAACTTGCCAGACCCCGCAACAAGCCTCATCATCTCTGCTCTGTCTAGGTCCACTGTTACAATCACTGAGTCAATCCAGCTTTTTTTTTGAGGCTCTTTCTCTCTCTTCCCTGACCCCGAACTTTCTCAGGATGTTGATTTTCTCCCCCCCAAGGACTGATCCTTCCCATCAACATGCTCAGAGTATGTAAGACAAAGTTTTAACAGGATTGAGTAGAGGGATTCTAACAACAACCTGCGTTAAGCATCAGCATCCTGCTTTCCTCAAACCCTACCAGCTCCTGTGTGTGTGGATTGCTTCCTCCAACCATATGTGAGCAGGCAGGGGCCCAGAGAGGTGAAGCCTCTTGTTCAAAGCCACACAGCAAAGCAGAGGTTGAGCAGTGACTGGCCCGGAGTCTCCTGGGCCCCTAACACCCTAGATCCTTTCCTCCACCACCCACAATAAAAAGCTGAAAGAAACTAGGGGCTCACCTGTAATCATCCCATCACTAACTGGATCTGAGAAAGTGGGGCTGAAGGTGGAGACGGAAAAGGCAGGGAAGTCTTAGTGAACTTCTCAACCCATCGGCTCAGCTCAGCTGCAGTTTCAACCCTGTGAGCAGCAGCTGGCACCCCCACCAAACAGAAGCATCTCTCGTCTCTCCCTCTTCCAGACACTAGATTTAAAAATGCCCCTTTGAACTCAGAAGTGCTGTCCTCTGCAAAACTGGCCCTTTTCTTTAAGACACTCCCTAGTCTAGTGGCTCCCTGGGAGAAGGATGGTCAATCTCCTCCCGGGCAATTAACTGCCTCTGAAAACCTGTCAGAGTGTCAGCTATGGGTCAATTCTGAGTCTATGGTCAAGAAGTCATAGGAAGCTCTGGTGGCCTAGTGGTAAGAACTTGTACTGTAATCCCAAAGGCACATGGTTCAAATCCACCAGCTGCTCCACAGGAGAAGGCTGGGCAATCTTCTCCCATGTCTATGAAAACCTGCTGGAGGGTCAGCTTGTGTAATCAGTTCCAACTTGATGACACACAACAACAACAATAACAATAGTCATTGGAAAGTTTGTGCTTCTACAGCCTTGTAGCTGGGATGAAAGACTCTCCCTGCTGAAGCCCCCTGATCCTGTGCCTGGAGCCTGGCTGTGTGTATTCTGTCCTCGTCCTCCAGGCTCACCCACCAAACATGCAGTGTCTGCTGGGGGTGTAGAAGAAGGTCTGCATCATTCCTTGTTGCGCCCAGACATTGCTAAATACAGGTGTGGGAACTCCAAGGTCCTGAAGCACTTTCCCTTAGCTGAGCACCCTCACTGCATCCCTTCACTGCATCCCTTCTAGATGAGGCTCTCTACCTTGGGGGAGGAAAATGAGAGGCTTGCACCATCAAGAGATAAGACCATAAGTGCCCATCAACCAATGAATGGATAGAGAAGCTGTGGTATATTCACAAAATGGAATGCATTAAAAAACAAGGAACTCATTAAATATTATACAAAATGGGTGACCCTGGAGGATATTATGCTGAGTGAAATATCTCAGTCACAGAAGGACAAATACTGCATAATGCCACTGTTGTAAAACAGGACTGACATCAGGGTTGGGGGTAGACTGAGAAAGATGGGATAAATAATGTATGCTGAATTGAAACAAATGAGGGAGAGAACTGTTTAAAAGGAATATGTGATTAGGTATTATTGTCATGACAGGAGTCCAGAATGAAGACTGCACAGTGGAGTGGACCTGGGGGTGGGTTTGTATAACAATGAAAGAATTTTTCTTTTACTTTTGAAAGAGAAGAGTGAACTGGGTGGGGGAGATTGGGCAGGGAGAAAAGTGCAACAATGAATGAATGGAAATCCAAAATCTCTGTAAACTTTCATTAAAAGTAATGTTGTTGTTTGTTGTTATGTGCCGTTGAGTCGTTTGCGACTCATAGCAACCCTATGTACAACGGCCCTAAACTGTGCTCTATCCTGTGCCAATCTCATTGCCTCTGACAAACTCATCCCGAGTACCCCAGTCACAGAATCAATCCTTTGTATTTCCATGCTTGACAGTTCTGCCTAGGTTGCCCTTTCTGTTCGTCTACGTGTGTTGTGTTGTACATAGGGTTTTCAGAGGCCTGCCATTTCAGAAGTGGATGGCCAATCCTTCTGCTAATTTAAAAAAAGAGAGCAATAAGTCTCTGGAGCCAAGGGGAGAAAAAGACGTGGCTCCATGCTCAGGTTCAGAAAGAATCGTTCTTGTTGCTGTTGAGTCCCCGCCAACTCAATCTTATAAGGAGAGAGAAGAATCATGCCCAGTTCTGTGCCATCCTCATAGTCCCAGGTACTTGTGAAGCCATGGCTGTGTGTACTGTGTAGTGCTTTCCAGGAACCCAGGAGGCTCACCCTGCAGCACTACATATGCAATACACCCTTGTGGGGTTTTATTGACTAATGTGGGGAAGTAGGTAGCCTTTCTTCCCTGTCTTTGCCTTGAAGTTCTGCTAAAAATTGTCCACCATGGATGCGCAATAGCTTCCGGTGTCCTAGCAACATGCCAGCCCCTCGAGAATGACAAAGGGACAGCCAGTTGACCTGTCCACGCCATACACTCAGATCCTCCCCATGCTGAAAGCAACACTAAGGCACAAGAGCAGATATGGGATGTAAGGTGAGGGGGACTATCATGACGGATGGAGCAAAAAATTAAAATTAGCAACAATTTCATCTTACTTGGATCTGTTGTAAACTGGACACAGGAAGAAAGCAAGGACACAAGGAAATGAATTCTGAAAAAGAGGGAAGGCAGAGGCAGAGGTCTTCTCACAGCTTAGAACTGGGAAAAGGCCCCCTTCTCTGTCTCCCTACGGTTTTTATTTAGTTTAAGGCAATCCTCCTAAAAAAAATTCAATCTTTGGAGACTATATTTTCCCTATTCTTAAGTGTTGCCAACATAACTATGGGTAAGCTTAATCTTTAAGCTAAGACCAAGGTTCTGACCCGGCATCCTCTCTGGTGGGAGACACCTTTTGTTTGCAGAGGGCATCCAGTATCTCCTCGGGGGCGGGGGAGAATTTTGTTTGCAGAGGGCGCTCAGTCCCGCCTGGACTCTGATCTCAGCTGTGGACCGGCTATCACACAGCCAGGCAATCCACAGGATCAACTTGAATCAATACCTTTGACATCAGCAGTAGAACCAAAAGATGCCTTGCCTTGGGAAAGTCTGTTGTCAGGGGCCTCACCAAAGTACTGAGGAGCAATGATGCCAGTTTAAAGACTAAGGTGAGCCTGATTCAAGCCACAGTCTTTTCAATCACTTGCTAATGCATCTGAGAGCTGGACAATGAATAAGAAGAAGTGACGATTTGGAGTTGTAGTGTTGGAGAAGAGCACTGAATACCCCATGGGCTGCCAAAAGAACGAACAAATCTCTGTTGGAGAAGCTGCAGCCAGAGTGCTCCTTAGAGGTAAGCATGGTGAAGTTTCCCCTCACATACTTTGGGCATGTTGCTAGAAGGGGATAGTCCTTGGCAAAGGCCATCATGCTAAGAAGGCTGGAATGTCAGTGAAAGAGAGGAAGACTTTTAACCAGATAAATCAATGTAGAGACTGAAGCAATGAGCTCAATCAAGTGTGTCAGAGGTGATGAGGATGGCACAGGTTCATATCAGTTGTACTTGACTCAAAACCACTTAACAACGACCACACATCAGTCTGCCCTGTTCCCTGCCTCTCTCTCCCCTCTGCCCCTTGCAGCATTCTCTCTCTCCATCCCACTTCTCCCCCAAAGTCCCCCAGCATCCTTGGCGTGCTTTTATTTGTTCATTTACCAGGCATGTGCTGGGCGCCCTTTCCCAGCCTTTCCGATATTCTTCATAAAGCGCTCGGCCAAAGCCCGGCCCGTGGTGCACCCTGCACCTCTCCACACGCTCCCCCAGGGACAGGTCCTCAGGTGGGGTTTTCCAGGACTCATTGGCCTTCTGGAATTGCAGGCTGAGCTGCAGACAGCTCCCTTCCCCTTCTCCCACAGCAGCCCTCCGGACGGAGGCTCCAGGCCCGGGTCTCTGACTTCTGATCTCCACTCGGGACTATCCATCATTAGCCAAGGTCGAGTCGCAGGTGCCTGCTATCATCTCTCAATTACACGTGGCCCCTGGGCCAGCCCCATAAAGCGAGCTCTTGGCTCACGTTAATTAAATACCGCCAGCTCCAGGGAAGGAGCCAGAGAGGGAGGCTTGTCCACCCGCCTCTCCAGGGAAGCAGCTCCTTCTCAAGGTGAAAAATGTATTCATTCGTCCAGTGGTTCTTTCCCAACCCCCTACACGGGCTTGCGTCAGGCACATGGATAGCCCCTGGGTGCCCGGCAGCAAAGGTGACCACTGTGGATTATGCCTCTGCTGCTTGCACACTGACAAGTTGTTGTTGTTGTTATGTGCCATCGAGTCGAGTACAACTCACAGCGACCCTATGAATAGCCCAGCCTAAACTGTGTCCTACCCTGTGCCATCCTCACTGTCACAACACAACAGAGAGCCCATTGCTGAGGTCACTGTGTCAAGTAGATCCCCAAATTTCAGGGTGCAGATTGATGACAGGGAATGACAGGTTGGAGAAACCTCATAGACACGCATGTGGGAAGGTTTGGAGGTCTAGCAGGTAAGGAGTTACACTGCCAAACGGAAGGCTTACAAGTGAAATCACCAGCTGCTCCTTGGAAGAAAGATGGGCAATCTCCTCCTGTGTGATTTACAGCCTCTGAAAACCACTGGAGGGTCAGCAAAGAGCTAGTTCCAACTCAACAGCAATAAGTTGAGCTAATAGACACGTGTAAATCTTATCTATATAAGATAGATAGAAATAGAGTTATAGATATATAGTTAGAGGCAGAGACAGAGATACAGATGATATAGATTTGATATAGATACAGATACAGATATAGATATAGATGATATAGAGATGGGGATAGAGATAGAGATAGAGATATATAATCTCACATAGGGAGCTCTGGTGGCCTAGTGGCAAGAGACTGCACTGCATTCCTGAAAGCACATGGTTCGAATCCACCAGCTTCTCTGCATAAGGTTAGACAGTCTTCTCCCATGCAATTAACTACCTCTGAAAACCCTGATGGGTCAACTATGGGTCAATTCCGACTCTATGGTACACAACACAATAACATATGTCATACATATACCTACCTACATATATGTGTGACATAGAAATATATTCATATATACTTATATCTGACATATATAGCTCACGTTTATGTTCTATGTGACTCAAAAGAGTGTGGAAATTATCGAACAATATCATTGACATCACATGTAAGCAAGATTCTCCTGAAAATGATCCAACAACATTTGGAACAATATGTCAACAGAGAACTGCCAGATGTGCAGGCTGGATTTAGAAGAGGTCGTGGTACTAGGGATATTATAGCTAATGTTGGATGGATCTTAGCAGAAAGCAGAGAATACCAGAGGAATGGTTATCTGTGCTTCATTGACTATGCAAAGGCTTTTGACTGTGTGGATCACACACAACAAGCTCTGGCTGACTCTAAGAAGAATGGAAATCCCAGAACATTTGATTGTGCTAATACGAAACCTATACTTGGCCCAAGAGGCAGTTGTCAGAACAGAGCAGGGAGACACTAGATGGTTCAAAATCAAGAATGGGGTCCGTCAGGGATGTTATTTTGTCTCCATACCTTTTCAATCTGTATGCAGAACAGATCATCCAAGACATTGGGCTGTACAAGGAGGAATGTAGCATCAGGACTGGTGGAAGAATCATCAACAACCTGTGTTATGCGGATGACAAAACTCTGCTTGCTGAAACTGAGGAGGACCTGAAGCGCTTGCTGCAGAAGGTCAAGGACTGCAGTCTTCAATATGGATTGAAGCTCAACAT
>NW_006399839.1:10152724-10154195 GCF_000299155.1 Elephantulus edwardii | reverse complement strand
CCTCTCTACGATGAATCTGTTTTCTTGGCAGTCCATGGTACATTCAATACTCTTCTCCAGTACCACAGCTCAAAGGCGTCAATTCTCCTTCTATCCTCCCTAGTCATTGTATAGTCTTTACAATTACATGCTATGCATCGGAGAATTGGACAATGAATAGGGATGACAGAAAGGGAATTGATGGCTTTGAGCTGTGGTGCTGGAGAAGAGTGTTGAATATACCATGGACTGCTAGGAGAACAAATACGTTTGTCCTAGAGAGGGTGAAGCCGTAATGCTCCTTGGAGTCGAGGATTCTGAAGCTTCATCTGACATACTTTGGGCATGTTGCAAGGAGGGACTGGTCCTTGGAGATGGACATCAAGTTTGGGAGAGTGGAGGGACGGCATAGGAGAGGAAGACCCTCGATGAGATAGATCGATTCCCTGAGTGGAGTGGTGGGAATGAGTGTGTTTGAGACAGCGAGGTTGGCACAGGACAGAACGGCGTTTAGGGCTCTTGTACATAGGGTTGCTATGAGTCACAAGTGACTCGATGGCACATAACAACAACAACAATATGGTCTACATTGTTATCATATGCCGTCAAGTCAGAACTGACTCATAACAGATTTTCAAAGGCAGTAAAATCACATGGGAGGAAATTACCTATTTTTTTTTTCTCTACAGAGTAGGTGGTGGATTTGAACTGTGTGCCTTTGGATTAGTAACGTAATTCCTTACCACTAAGCCACCAGAGCAACACAACTATGTTATTGTTGTGTGTGCTCTCATGTCAGAACTGACTTAGAGCTCACCCTCCAGTGGGTTTTCAGAAGCAGTAAATCCTTCTCCCATGGAGCAAGTGGTGGATTTGAACTGTGGGTCTTTGTGACTGCAGTGCAGCTTCTTTCCACTAGGCCACTAGAGCTCCCTATAGATGATGATCCCCCCAATTCGATTTCACCTCAAGATGATCCCCTCTGTGTCAGAGCAGAATTGCTCTGCTAGATCTTCAACGTGTGAACTTTCAGAAGCCAACTGTCAGGCATCTCTGTGTGATTCTAACCCAGCACTTAACTGCTGATGCCACCCTATGCAGGGGTAGACAGACAGACAGACACTCACACGTGTTGAGCTCCCACTGTGCATCGAAAGTTGTGGATTCCGTTCACAGGATCCTCGTCACAAACCCTCTCATCCCTGTGGACGCTGGAGGAGCCTGTTCTTTTCCTCTCCCCAGCTCCACAGCGACAACACTGCTGTTACAGACCATCTCGTCAGAACTGACTCATAGCTGACCCTCCAGCAGGTTTTGTGAAGAGATTTAAGATTGTACACAGTTTTAGTTTGCTTGGCTCCACAGTCAACAGTCTTGGCACCAGCAGCCAGGAAATGAAAAGGCGCATTGCCATGGGAAAGTCTGCTGTTAGGGACCTCTCCAAAGTACTGAAGAGCAATGGTGTCTCTCTGGAGACTAAGGTGCGTCTGAT
>NW_006399839.1:10150591-10152523 GCF_000299155.1 Elephantulus edwardii | reverse complement strand
TCCCGGAAAGGGTTAAACTGGGGGGCTCCTTGGAGGCAAGGATTCTGAGGCTCCATCTAACATACTTTGGACATGTTGTGAGGAGAGACCGGTCCTTGGAGAAGGACATCATGCTTGGGAGGGTGGAGGTACAGCGCAGGAGAGGAAGGCCCTCTATGAGGTGGATTGATTCAGTGACCGGGATAATTGGGATGGGAGTGTAGACAGTCCGATTGGCACAGGACAGAGCAGGGTTTAGGGCTGTTGTACATAGGGTCGCTATGAGTTGCAAGCGACTTGACGGCACATAACAACAACAACAAGTCATACAGATGAGGAGAGATTGCCTGTCTTTCTCCCACAGAGCAGGTGGTGGATTTGAACTGAGTGTTTTTGGGTTACCAGCACAACTCCTTACCACCGGGGCTCCTTACATTGACAACAGAACATTTTTCAAAGCCTTGGCACACAGATGACCAATACAAAGAAGAGGAGCGGGTCTGTTTTATACCTGGGGTTCCCACAGGTGAGTTCCACCCTCTTCTTGGCTGTCCTTTGTCCTTCTCCTCCTTCAGTGAGATCCTGTATGTCAACCTTTGATAGAGACAGAGGTGGAGAGAGAGAGCGACAGTAAGAGAGAGAAAGAGAGAGCCGTGTTGTCAGAGGAAAGGGATGGGTGTGAGCACAGGAGGGGTAAGGCAATCCCAGCTTGCAGAAGAGTAGCAGGGAAGCTTTGGAGAAAGGTCTCTCCCAGAGAATAAGCCAATGTCTCCACTACAGTGGGGGCCACTCCAGGCTCTAGGAACCCTCCTGAGCACCCTAATAGAATATCCAGAGATCCGGATAAAGCTCCATATCATCTCGCCAAATCCTGTCCAAGTGACAAGCAGAAAGAATTAACATTCCGCAGAGGCCTGGGTTATTCCGGATGCTTTACTCAGATTGATTTTATCCTCAGGGGAGCCCTGAAAGTTATCACCCTTTTTGCAGATGCATGAACTGAGGCAAGGGGAGATGACAGAGCTTGTCTCTATCTGTGATACAGCGCTGTTGCTGTTGTAGGTACTGTTGAGTATGACTCATAGCGACCCTATGAACAAAAGATCTGAACCCTGTTCTATCCTGCGCCATCCTCACACTTCCTGACACACAAGAGCCCATTGCAGCGGTCACCGTGTCAATCCATCTGGTTGAAGGGCTTCCTCTCCTTTGCCGACCCTCCCCCCTTCCCAGCATCATGTTCTTCTCCAAGGAATAGCCCCTCCTAGCAACATGCCCAAAGTATGTGAGACAAAGCCTCATCATTCTTGCCTCCAGAGAGCACTCTAGCTGCACTCTCTCCAAGACATGTCTGTTTGTTCTCTTGGCCATCCATGGGATGGTCAGTGCTCTTCTCCAACACTACCACTCAAATGAATCAATTTCTTTCCTGTCATCCTTATTTATTGTCCAGATCTCAAATGCATAGCAAGTGATCGGAAAGACTGACTTCAAACTGACATCACTTCTCAATAATTTGGAAAGATCCCTAACTTCAGATTTTCCCAGTGCAAAGCATCTCCTTACTTCCTGACTGCTGGTACCAAGGGTGTTAACTGTGGATCGAAGCAGGGAAAAGATATAGGGTTTAGCTTCTGGGTAATACTGCCTTCCTGGATTAAATGAGTCAACAGGGTGTGCCCGTATCCCATGGTCTGCCAAAAGAACAAACAAATACATCTTGGAGAAGATGCAACCAGGGTGCTCCCGGGAGGCACAGACGGTGACGTTCACATATTTTGGACATGTTCTCAAGTGGAGCTTGTCCTTGGAAAAGGACATCATGCACAGAAAGGTGGGGAGGGTCAGTGAAAGAGAGAAAGACCCTCAAGGAGATGGACTGACACCATGACTGCAGCAATGGGCTCAGTATGTTAGAAATGAGGAGGATAGGGCGGGCTGTCTTCGGCCCTC
>NW_006399839.1:10128359-10149446 GCF_000299155.1 Elephantulus edwardii | reverse complement strand
ACACACACACACACACACACGTATAGTTGTTGTTATGTGCCATCAAGTCCCTTAAATATATATAATAGTCTAGTGGCTTAGTGGCAAGAAGCTGCACTACAATCCCAAAGGCATGCAGTTTGAATCCACCAGCTGCTCTGTGGGAGAAAGATGGGCCATTTCCTCCCACGTGACTAACTGCCTCTGAAAGCCTGCCAGAGGGTCAGCTGTGGGTCAGTTCCTACTCTACGGTTTACAACAACAACAACAACAACAACAACAACGAATATATAGATAGATGGAATATGAAAGAGTGGGATACGCTGTTTCATTTCAATTTCATCTAAAAATGGGAAAGAAATATCAGAAGGAAATATTCCAAAATTAATCAGATTATTCCTCCTTTCTTTTCATCATCCACCCAACTACAAACCCTGTATCCACCCAGCCATCTGTCCAACCTTTCAGTAAGTCTCCATTGTTGTTGTTGTCAAGTGCCATAGAGTTGTAGACGAACCATAGTGATCCTACGAATGAAAGTCCTGAAAACAAAATTTTCATCTTTTCTCCAAGTTCATAATGTTTCTGGAGGTAAGCTTTTATTTTTTTCCCCCCCAAGGGGATGCCACTCCTGCTTCCAAGCTTATTTATTCGGGAGACTCACAAAAACCAAAAGCTTTTTAAACATGAGGCCAAATCCAACCAGCTCACACTCTGTTGTGAGTAAAGCCACATCCCTAGTCTCAACCCCAAATCAGAAAACACGCCTCTGCAGAATCTGGCCGTTCCACTCATCTTCTCAACCTGGAAATAGCCCCAGACTGGCAGCCAAAAGCCTTTTCATGTTTACTTAAAGGAGCCCTGATGGTGTAGCTGTGATATTGTTGTGGTTAGGTGCTGTAAAGTCACCTATAACCCATAGCGACACTATGTACAAGAGCTCTGAAGCCTGCCCTGTCCTGAGCCAGTCACACTGACTCCAACACACCTACCCCCATTGCCCCAGGTACTGCATCAATCTATCTCATCATGGTCTTCCTCTCCTGCGCTATTCCTCCAGCCTTCTGGGCAAGATGTCCTCCCAGGATCGGTCTCTCCCAGCCATGTGACTAAAGTATGGCTTTACCCTCTCCAAGACAGACCTATTTGTTTTCTTGACAGCCCATGGTATGTTCAAGATGCTTCTCCAGCACCATAATTCAAAGGCATCCATTCTTTCTGTGATGCATACCATATTAAACTGACACTATGCCAATGGTTTGAATCTACTCTGAGTTCCATGGGGAAAAGAGGAGCATTCTCCTCCCATTAAAATGTATAGCCTTGGAGACCCAGTGAAGGGTTGATACAGGTTCAGATTGACTTAGTGGCAGTGAGCTTGTTTACTGCTCTGTTTTAGTTCATATGGTTTTTGTTTTGTTTTGTTTTGAGTTCCTTTTTATATCAGTCCCAGAGACAACCACTAAAAGGTTGAAGAACCGTACAGGAGAGCTCTCTGACCATCTAGAGCATACTGCTTAGTTAGGGATCTCCCAGTGAAATAAACTGAAGGTGGGTAACAAAGTGAAGACATGTGATGTAGGACCATTGCATGCCACAGGTACAATCCAAATTATAGAGGGAGAAGAGAGCAGAGGGGGCTTGTGGCATTTGAGCTGGGCCCTGAAGAATGAGTAGGAGTCACCCAGGGGTGGAGCAGAGAACAGGAACAGTGGTGTTCAAGAGCGCTGGGCAAGTAGGAGCTCAGGTCCCACCAGGAACAGAAGCAGCCTGCAAGGGGCAGGCGAGATGAGCAAGGGAGCAGAGGGTAAATTCTTTTGCTGGTATCTGAGATCAGAGTTCATTTTCTCCCCTCATTCTGTCGCGAGCATGCACATATTTAACAATGAGGAAAGAGGTTGAAAGAGGGTTAAAATTTAAAAAGTGAAGCTTCCCAAGACGTCCATAGAAAATTCACGGCAAGGGTTGACTGTGCAGAAGAGAGACAGCACAGAAGAGAATCAGGGCTGGCAAAGAAAGCAAAGACTGAGCCCTGGTCGACCCACTGCAGCCTCCCTGCCTCATGGGGCCTTCTGCTGAGGCCTCTGCGGGGCACAGGGGGAAGCGAGAGGTGGGGGCTGTTAAGAGTCTGGCATGTGGAATAGATATTAGTGTCACAGGAGAGTGGAGAGCGGTGGGGGGAGTGGGCGGGGAGGGCAGACTATTAAAATTCTGTAGTCCTGAAAAATACATAAGTCTAAAATAAGACTAATGAGACATTTACTGGCGTGGTTGCCTTGCATTAATGGTCCTGTCGAGGATAAGATCGCAGGCGGCTTTCAATGTAATTACCAGGCTAATGATTAGCTGTGACATCACTGCAGGCTGGGACTCAGACCTTGTTTGGAATTGCTTCCAAAGGCAGGACGCCTCTGAGCACTTCCAGGCTGGAGCAATCTCAGGGTACCTGTGGCCCCATCCCTGCACCCCATCCCTGCACCCTCCTCCAGCTGCTGTGGCTTCTTGGCTGCTCTCCCACCCTCCCTCCTCACTCCCTCAACCCCCGTGCCTGCATTCCTGGACATCTTAAGAAGGCCTCCGGGACCATGAACTTCAGGCTGCAATTTGTCAGCACCTGCAGGGGGCTGGGAGTAGGAGACTTGGGGAAGTGGGAGGTGGAGCCTTTGAGGAAGTCCAGAAGGAATCCTGAATGAACAAATGATGCGCTGACTGGTGAATGTTTCCAGGCCTCCTCCGCCCCGGGGAGACCTGGGGAAAGCACAGGAGGCTTCATCACAGAGATTCCATACGTGGGCATCCTCCCAGCTGACCCAATAGATAGACTGGCAAAGTTGAGGCCAGGGAGGGCAATGATTGGCTTTCCAATCATCACCAAGCAAGTCTTATAATCTCCATGTGGGTTGTAGAAAAAGAAAAGTGGTAAAGGATGGCAAATGCTCTGATTTGAGGGCCTCTACCCAAAAACCAGATGACAGGCTGAGGTCCCAGAGACCATGGCTTTGTTTGCAAATAGGGTCTTTTTTTAAAAACAAACAAACATATTTATATCAGTTTGCTTTTAAAGTTCATATATGTTGTTTTTTATATAATCATTCCCAAGCATTCTGTTTTATAAAAAGATGAATTGCATTGGGAAAATCAGCCTCTCCAGAATACTGAAAAGCAATGATGTCAGTCTAGAGACTAAGGTGCACCTGAGCCAGGCCACGGTCCTTTCAATTACTTGCATATGGATGGTGGAAGAAGAATCAATACCTTTGAGTGTGGTGCTGGAGAAAAGTCTTGAACATACCATGGATTGCCAAAAGAACAAGCAGGTCTGTCCCAGAGAAGGTGAAACCAAGTTCCTCCATGGAGGCTAGGATTTTGAGGCTCCGTCTCACATACTTTGGGCCTGTGGCCAGGAGAGACTGGTCCTTGGAGAGGGACATCATGCTTGGAAGGGTGGAGGGACAGGGCAGAAGAGGAAGACTCCAGATGAGATGGATTGACACGGTAACTGGGTTAAAGGGGGTAGGCGTGTTAGAGACAGTGAGACCAGCTCAGGGTAAGACAGGGTTCAGAGCTGTTGTACATAGGGTCTCAGAAGACTTGAATGCACATAACAATAACAATGTGCATCAGAAGCAGCCACCGCCCGTTGGTCAGAGAGTCTTACCTGTCGCTACAATGATGACCAGGTTGCAGTTGGGCATCTAGACCATAAGAGACTGGCAAGAAAGACTAGGTGATCTCTTTTTGAAAACTAATCCATAAAAACTTTACAGATGACAACAGAACACAGTCCGATACAGTGCTTGAAGATGAGCCCTGTAGTTTGGAAGGCTCTCAGAACATACAGTGGCTTCAGGAATACACTCAAACACCCTCATCCCATGACGATGGCATGGGACCAGGCAATGTCAAGTTCTGTTACCCATCGAGGGCCACCACGAGCCAGAGCCCACTCGATACAACCAATGACAAGACGTGGTATGTGCACCACAAGTGCACATCTGGAAAAGCCTAGAGATTTAGGAGGTGCGATCATGTAGGAGGGAAAAGGGTTAGTTCCCCCTGCCCTGAAAGAAGGTGGCAACAAAGTCTTAGGGGAAACCCCTACATCCTGGCATTTCCTATCAGGACTGGACCTGCGCTCTGATATTTACAAATGAGTCACTCTGCATCAGACTTCATGACTCCAAGTAGAGAATGTACACGGTAAACGATACAGTCAAGTCTTATACTGTGCTCTCTATAAGGGGAATTTAAGACTAAAATCAGGTCAGGACTATGGTGAGCAGTGAGGTACCCAGCAGGCAAGATGTAAAGAGACTGATTTTCTTAGACACATGCAAACCCACAGTCAGTCCTGGAAAGTACGTACTTCCTTACATTGTGTGGTCTGCTCTCGTTGTCATCTGTTGATGCATCGACAGCTCGTGGGAACCTACATACAAGTTGAAACCTTGCCTGATCCATTACCAGTATAATAATAATTCCCGCCACATTCAAGTCTATTGTACTCACCGTGTCAGTCTGTCTCCTTCAGGGTCTTCCTCTGTTTCTCTGGCCCTTTTTCTTCCCCACAAAATGATATGTTGATTTTTCTTCCCAAGGGCTGGCACCACCTGAAAACATGCCCAAAGTAGGAAGATGAACTTTCACCAAATTTGACCCTAAGGAGAACTCTGGTTATACTTTCTACAAAACAGATTTGGTTTTTCTTTTGGCAGTCCATGATCTAGTCAATACCCCTCAACATCACAATTTAAAGACATCGGTTCTTCAGTCTTCCTAATTCCTTGTCCAACTTTCACATGCATACAGAGCAACAGAAAACAACCTGGCTTGTGTCAGGTGCACTTTACGTCTTTAAATTGTTTCAGGTGCACCTTAGTCTTTAAAGTGACATCTGTGCTCTTAAGTACTTCATCTCAGCCCTGAAATTCTAATCTCCTGCAAGGGATGTATTGTAGAACTCTAAGGGGAAACACTTGTAAGGACCCTGGAGGAGTTGGGACAGGGCAGGTGAAGAAGCCAAGTAGAGATGGGGGTTCTGCTGAAGTCCAGGCTCAGCCTGATCCCATGGGGAGTCCTGGATGTGAATGATATAAAAAATATTGTCCCATGGAGCAAAGAGACTCCTTGCACTAGTGATTTATCCTGCATGAGTATTTGGTGGTGGTGGTATGGTGTGCCGTTGACTCAGAACTGACTCAGAGCTGAGCCTCCAGCAGGTTTCTAGAGGCAGTAAATCGCAGGGGAGGAGACTGCCTTTCCACGGAGCAGCTGGTTGATTTGAACAGTGTGCCTGTGGGATTGCAGTACAGCTTCTTACCACTAGACCACCCAGAACTTGAGTATGAGCTTTACCTCCCGCCATCATTCCTGAGTTGAGTGACTCTAGAACAAGTCTCAGGAGAAGGGTGAAGCTGTGAATTCTCCCACGATGGTACAGACTGCCAAATGCTCCAATGAATTACCCACAAGGCCAAAGCGGGTCTGTCTCGGGCTTCAGCCCTGAATCTCTCTTCACCATCCACCTGTTGCCCTTTTCTGCGTCCTCCCATCCTCCGCTTGAAAACACTCTCCTGCCTGAGGGCCTCTGTCTCCATCCCAGCAATCTATTCCCACACACAGACATGTGCACACGCTCGCTGCATCACAACAAGCCCAACTCTTGATCTCAGAGGCAGCCACTTCCAGGCAGCCCTCCAGGATGCTAGCGTGCTCTCACCACTCCCGATTTTGTCAATGCACTTTTCACAGCTGCAAGTGTCCAGGCTGCACAGTGGTCCCTTAGGCCAGTCTGACCCCCACCCTGCTCTAAAGGGGAAAAGGTTAGACCTTAATGCTCACCCCTGTACCCCTTAGTAGGTGCCCAATAAACATGTGATGAATGATTGCTACTCTGCAGCTCACCTAGCCTGGAGCTCTGTTTGATGATCGTAATAATTACAAACAGATGTGTCCTCTATCCTGCTCGGCCCCGCCTTGGGCTGTCTGCCTACCCGGATGCCATATATTCTCAAAGCATTGCACTGTGTGCTGTGCATACTCGCCGCCGCCCCCAGAAGCTCCAGCTTCCCCACCCAGTGTCCATTGGCATAATCAACTGGGGGGCTGCCAGGACCTGCCAAGCTTGTATTAATGTTGGCTCAGGAGAAGATTTATTCCTTCCCAGCACGGCTCAGCTAGCGCTCCCCCACCACCACCTTCCTGCCCCAAACTACACGCATAAGCTCAGTGTGGAGCAAGTTTTGCGTGGCTTTGGGGAAAGAGAAACTCCTCTGCCAAATACAGTCTATCAGCCCCAAGTAGTCTCAGAGTCTCTGCAGTCCAGAGCCCAGAGCTACACTTCCAGTTCCTTTAGGGGCTACAGGCACTCAGGGAAAGCACCCTTGCTTGGAGGTTCAAACACCGACCTAGCATTCACATGGCTGCGTGGCTTGAGGGGGTCACTGTCCTTTCTGCATATCAGTTTCCTCATTCCAAAAAATAACTGCCAGTGAAATGGAGTTCCTAGGACGTGCAGAGTGGTGCATCCATGCATGATTGCTATGTGAAAAGACTGGGGGTTTGAGTTCATCCAGAGGTGCCTCAGAAGAAAGGGCTGGCAATCTAGGCCAAAAAAAAAAAATCAGCTGCTAAAAATACTACGAAGTCCAGTTTTACTCTTCGTATGTGGGGCACCATGAATCAGAGTCAACTCAGGGTTAACCAATTTCTTATTAGTGGGATGAGATCATAGAGTTGCACATGGATTGAATGCATGATCTGGAAAGACCCAACCTGCAGAGGTGAGAGTGGTACAGGAGAGAATGTCTATTCCCTGTCAGTCCAAGATGGAACTAATGCAGCCTATGCTTGCTGAAAGTCCAAACACTTCCTGCAGAAGATCAAAGACTACCGCCTTCAGTATGGATTATATCTCAACATCAAGAAGACAAAAATCCTCACCACTGGGGCAACAGGCTGCATCATGATAGATAGGACAAGGAGAGACCTTTCCAATGATTTCATCTTACTTGGATCCACAATAAACACCTCGGCACTACCAGTCAAGAGATCTAAAGACATAATGCATTGGGAAAGTCTGCTGCTAGGGACCTCTCCAAAGTTCTATGGAGCAATGATGTCAGTTTGAAGACTAAGGTGTGCCTGATTCAGGCCATGACCTTTTCAATCACTTCTGAGAGCTAGACAATCCTTAAAGATGACAGAAGAAAACCTGATGCTTTTGGGCGATGATACTAAAGAAGTGTACTGAGCTGCCAAAAGAACACGCAGGTATGTACTGGAGAAAGAATACGCAGAGTCTCCTTCAAGGAAAGGATGGTGAAGCTGTATCACAAATGCTTTGGTCATGTTACTGGGAGGGATCATTTCATGGAAAGGGACATCATGCTTGGAACGGTGGAAGGTCAGTGAAAGAGAGAATGGCTTCAATTGGATGGATTTACACAGTGAGTGTAGCAGTGGGCTCAAGTGTGCCAGAGATGGTGAGGATAGCACTGGATAGGTCAGCGTTCAGATTCTCTGTTCATATGGTCACTATGAGTCATACTACACTCAAAGGCAACTAACAACATGACTCCATTCTAGTGCTAATTGTTTCATTGTTTCTCATTGCCAAGTCTCTCTCTCTCTCTCTCTCTCCCTCCCTCTCAAGATAGAAAGGATCCATCCTCATCTTGTGCTGCAACCTGCTTATATGATATTTACTTTGTCACATATCCCTGTCCTCTAGTCACGTCAAGCTTCTTACTGATCTCAGGATACAACGACTTTGCACATGCTGTTCCCTCTGCTATATTTCCCTTCCACCTAGACTTTACCCAGAAAACTTCTACTCATCCCTCAAAACCCAGACCAAAAATTATCACTTCAGCCTTTCCTGATCCCTTCTCTTCCTCTTGTGCCATTAGAAATTAGTTGCTACTTTCCTCCCTGGAACCTTACTGAAAAGGTTGTCTTTTATGTAAAAGAGAATTTCCAATCCTCATAAAATCCATAGTTTCTAGAGCCCCAGAGACTGATAAACCTCTGAAATTATTCTCCTGTCTTAATCCTGACACCTGAAACTAAAACTATCCCCACAAGTCTTCTTAAAACCAAACAGTTTATCTTAGATAGTAAAGTGTCTGTTTTGGGCATAGGACTCTTTTGAAGAACGCTCTCTATGAGATCAAATTTGACAACAGCAACTATAAAGGTTAGAAGAGATGCTTAGAGGTCAATAAATTTATGCTAATAGGAAAGGAAAAAATAAGAAAAGAAGTATGAGAACATTATCAAGGACACTTAATCATATATGCAAAAATTGTTAAATTGGTGTCAGGTTTTCTGTGCACATTCTTTATATTTGAGTAGAAGTTTACAAATCACGTCATTTTTGTGTCCACGCATATGTACACATTTTGTTTCATGACAATGTAATTACAACCTCTAGGGAGCTCTGGTGGGTAAGGCGTTGCACTGCCAACCCAAAACTTGAGGAAGGGTACAGATACTCTGTGCTTAAACACCAAAGTTTACAAGAGCCAATTTGTAAATGTTTCAAAATGCTAGAAGCTCTGGTGACCTGGTGGTAAGGAGCTGCCCTGCCCACCCAAAGGCAGATGGTTCGAATCTACCAGCAGCACCATGGGAGAAAGATAGGTAGCTTCCTCTTGTGAAATTTATAGCTTCTGAAAACCCACTAGAAAGTCCGCTACGAGTATATTCTGGCTCAACATCACATAACAGTTGTATTACAATGTTGATCACCTCTTCATACACACTTATAACATTACTGATTATTGCTGTGCATGTTTCTGACAACAACAAGGTCGTGTTTGGGCACTTATCACACTGCATCCCCATGACCTGCCTCTCCTCCTAGATGGTGAAGTCCACGGGGTAAGTTCAATGTTCTTCCTTTATTCCATGGTGCCTAGTCCAGTACCCAGCATCTGGTAGAAATCCACCCCCTGTTGGAATGGATGGACGACTCTTTTTCATCCTCGAAGATTAGCACTAAAAGTAGAGCTTACAAAGTACCTAATGAATGTTTTGGAAATAATCCATTAACTTATTTTAATTTCCCAAGAGCCTAGGAGAGTAAATGTTTGGATGAAGGAACTGGGTTTCCTATTTCTGGTGTTGGATTCAGAGCACCAAGCTTGAATGTGTGTGTGTGTGTGTGTGTGTGTGTGTGTGTGTGTGTGTGTGTATTCCATCTTCTTCTTTAAAATTCTATTTTATTGATGAGACCATGCAAAATAAAACATATAGCAATTCAACATACATCAAGTCAACCATTTTCACCGAGATGTTCCTCCCCTATTAAAATAAACTCCCTTCTCCCTCAGGATCCTATCTAGTCTTTTGAGTTGCTATGGCCTATGTTCTACTATATAGATAGTTCTTAAAGGGAATAATGCTAAAGGCAGATAGGATTTTCACTCAGTAAGCTAAACTATTGTTTGCTTTTAAGAATTTCAGGGGATATTAATTTTTTTGTTTTGTTTTTTTTATTGTAATATATTGCAATATAAATCAATGCAAAAATTTGGTAATAAATAGAACAGCCAATATCTACCCCCCCCAAATCCATCCTCACCACTTTGCTTCTACCCCTCCCCCCCTTGGGCCCCTATTCACATTTTACTAGTTATCCTCATATTTTTACACTAAGAGGAACATCATGCTTGGGCGGGTGGAGGGACAGCACAAGAGAAGAAGACCCTCAATGAGATGGATTAATTCAGTGACTGGGGTAAGTATGTCAGGAGCAGTGAGATTGGCACAGGATAGAGCAGGGTTTAGGGCTGTTGTACATAGGGTCACATGTGACTCAGTAGATATAACAACAACAGTCTTATGCAGTATTTGTCCCCATAAGACTGAGTTAGTTCACTCAGCAAGTTCTCGCCCAAGTTAGGTAGTGTTTTTAAAAATCGTTGTTCCTGAGTGCTGCATAGTATTCCACTGTGTGAATGTACCACAAATTCTCAATTCATTTGGACATTTGGGCTTTTCCGAGGGATATTCTTGATTTAAGGTTTATAGGTTCTCTCAAAGAAGAAAACTATTTTGGAGGTTTATCGAATTTCAATAAACCCAGGAAGTCTGATGTTCATGATAATTTTAAATTCTGTTCTGCAATTATCACCCTTTTGATCAGGATTCAGCTACAGAACTTCTGATCAAATGCTAACCTCATCTTTTGACTACCAGCCCCATGTTCCTTTTAAACCTTGTCTGAGCTCTGGTTGTCTAGTAAATAAGGAGTCGCTCCACCAATCCAAAGGCAGGCAGCTCTGTTCTCCACCAGTTGCTCTATGGGAAACAGATGAGCAATCTCCTCCTGTGCAATTTACAGCCTCTGAAAAAAATCCTCTGGAGAGTCAGCTATGAGTTGATTCCTGTTGTTTGGCAATGAGGTTTTTGTTTCTTTGGTTTTGGGGGCTTTTGTTTGTTTGATTGTAGTTGTTTTTGTGGTGTGTGGTTTTTTTTTAACTTTGTCTAATGCTTAATTCACATTCCATTATTGCATCTGACACATTAGTGTCACAGTGTTCAGCGTCACAGCAACCACGAGTTACCTCTGTACAGCAAATGGACAGATTAGTGCTATATGACCTAGAAGAATGTTTGACCAAAAACAATTAAAACCAGACCTAAGAGCTGCAGATTAAAGTCACCCACCTTTGACTTGGTAGCATCACTTTCTCTCCAATAGGCCAACTGAGCTCTCTGTATCTTGTTGTTGTTGTTGTTGTTGTTGTTGTTGTTAAGTGCCATCAAGTTGAAGGCAACTCATAGCAACCCTATGAGCAAAAGACCTGAACACCTGTATAACTTTCATCATTTCTCCAAGTTCATAGGGTTTATGGAGGCAAGTTATTTCAGAAGTGACCTAATGAACAGATAGTGATGCTACCAAGGCAAAGGTGGATGACTTTAATCTGCAGCCCTCAGGTCTGCTTTTAATTGTTTTTGGTCAAATGTTCTTCTACGTTGTGTAGCACTCATGTGTCCATTTGCTGCATAGAGGTAACTTGTGGTTGCTGTGATGCTGACCACCGGGACACTGATGTGTCAAATGTGATAATGGCTTCCCATGGTGGGCAGTGTTTGGTGGAGCTCCCTGATTAAAACAAGCTTGGAAGCAGGAGTGGCATCCACTTCCGAAATAGCTTGCCCCCAGAAACCCTATGAACCTGGAGAAACGATGAAAGTTATACAAGTGTTCAGGTCTTTCGTTCATAGGGTCACTATGAGTCGCCTGTGACTGGATGGCACTTAATAACAACAATAACAATGCTTAATTACTCTAACGGGCAAAGTCAGCAATTCTTCAGTTCAACAGGTGACAAGTCAATTTGTCTTGCTCACCTGATCACACTTTGCAGGTCCAGGTCCATAGAATATGAACAGGGTAAGAGATGATTCATGCAGCCATCAGGCTACTGAAGTTCTCAACAAGTGACCTTCAAGGGTCATCCTGGATGCAGACACACAATAGGTAGGGGAAACACATGGAAGATAACATTTAAGTGGGCTTTATGGACAAGCTTCATTTATGTTCACATCCCATTGGCTAGGACTCTGTCATGTGACCATACACAGCCACAGAGGAGGTTATAGTTCAACCATGTACACAGCAAAAGAGAGCTAATAAATGTTCAAACAAATGTTCTGGATTTCAGAACAATGTTTGCACATAGACATGCTCAGTAAATACTTAAATGCATTCTTCTCAGGATCCCTACAGTCTTGGACAGTGTCTCATAGAGATGTTGTTGTTAGGTGGTGTTGAGTCAAGTATGACTCATAGCGACCCTGTGAACAACAGATCTGAACCCTGTCCTGTGCCATCTCACCATCTCTGACACATTTGAGCTCATTGCTGCAGTCACTGTTTAAATGCACCTCTTCTTCTCCTTCTCCAGCCTTCCACCTTTCCAAGGAACAGCCTCTCCTAGCAATATAACAATATGCCCAAAGCATGTGAGATGAAGCTTTCTCAATCTTTGCCTCCATGACTGTATTTTCTCCAAGACATATCTGTTTGTCCTTTGGAGGTCCATTGGTTAATCAGCACTTGAATGGATAAACAGAAAACCCTTTATAATCCCAGGTCTTAATGTTTTAGTACATATTAAGTACTTAAAAACTATTGGCTCCAGCAACTAAGACAATAACAACTCCTTGCTTCCATGAAGCAGTTGGTGGCATTGAACCATGTGCCTTCGGACTGATGGCACAACTCTGTAACCCCTAAACCACCAGGGCTCCCTCAACAACAGTAACAACTCTTGCCTTTAGACCTCTTACTTCTGGCCCCGTGAGATCTGTCCTTGGTGCTGATTCTTTGGTCCACACTAACCCCATTGCTTAATGCACCCTGCACTATATCACCCGGCCCCCTTCCAGCTTCTTCCACTCAGGATCAAGGTTACCCCCATGCCTCCCAGGTGGTGCGGCCACAGCTCTGAGCGGGTGCAGTGGAAGGAAGGGGGTGGGGAGACCAAGCCGGGTTTTCGATTCAAGGTCTGCTCCCTGCTTGAGTGATCAACATCATTTCCATACTATAATTACATTGCCCAATCCTCTCCTGATTTTACTGCTATCTTGTAAGCTGTCCCCGTTGTGAGTAATTTAAAGCTATATGAGATGTCAGGCTCCGTGAAACAATCACCCCTCAAAGAAATATGGCCCTAGATCATAATTGATAAGTCCCATTAGGCAATGGGGCCTCTTATTTCCTATTTGGTCTCTTCTGAGATAGCCTTGTTGATTTTTCTAATACACACTGTGTCCCCAGCACTGCCAAGAGAGAGAATGCCCCAGCTTTGAGGGGAACAAAGACCCCAAACCTCAAGCCCAGGCATGAGAGACAGATGTGGTCAGGGTTGAGAGGGTGAGAGTTTCTGGATAGATTAGATACCCACCAGCTGTTTTTTCCTCTATGACCTGTCTGGTTTGCAGGCAGAGAAATCCCTGCAGAGAACTCTCTTTGCAGAGAACTCCCATAAAGATATTTGGCTATTTTTGAAACTGTGTGCAGCTTGGTTTGTAACAAAGGAGGAAGAACAGCTGGCTTTAAGCTCCAAAGAGCTCCTTAAAGGGTGTTCAGAACTCTGCAGGTGGCCCAAGAAATACAGAGCTTCTCCGAGGTGCTCCTGCCCCCTCTAATCCTGCTGTCTGTCTCCTTTCCCTGTTATCTGTCCACTAGGCTTAGCGCTCCAGCTGAATGGGGTACATGGAAATGATTGTTGGCTATAACACAAGCTGTACAAAATGAAGGACAGGTTTACACTAACATCTTCCCCCCGACTTTCCTCACCTTTCCCATGTCTAGGAAACAAAGAGGAGTGACCTCTCCTGAGAATGGAAAAGCAAGCCAGTGAAGAGGAACGAGCCTTGGGCTGGGAGCCAAGCTCTGAGGTTTCTAGAGTCCACCCTGCTGCAAATTCACTGAGCTTCTTTAAGCAAGTGTCTTGCTGTCTCTGGGCATCAGTTTCCCCATCTTAAAGGGTAGAATGTTGTTGTAATTTGCCATTAAGCTGGAGCCAACTCACAGCTCACCTTTCAGTAGGTTTTCCGAGGCTGTATACTACACAGGAGATTTTTCATCTTTCTCCCTCAGAGCAGGTGGAAGATTCAAATCAACTGCTTTTGAGTAGTAGTGCAACTCCTTACCAGAGCTACCAGAGCTCCACTGAAGGATTGAATTATGTTGTTGTTGTTGTTGTTGTTAGGTGTTGTCGAATCAACTAAGATTCATAGCGACCCTATGAACAGTAGATCTGAACTCTGCCCTGTCCTGAGCCAATCTCACTGTCTCCAACACGCATGTCCCCATTACCCAACTGTGTCAGTCCGTCTCATCCAGGGTCTTCCTCTCCTGCATTGTCCTTCCATCTTTCCAAGCATGATGTTCTTCTGTAGGGACTGGTTCCTCCCAAATTGCCAATTTCTTGTCTGAATCTGGTTCCCAATTTTTTGTCCACATCATGCAGGGTTCTGACTATTGTTAGTTAGCTGCCAATATTTAAATATTGTAAGATTCCACATAAAAACTCAGTCATATTGCCTTTTGCAATTTATACCTGGAAACACTGGCCCTTCATTACTAAATTGCCCCAAATAGTTGGAATTGAAGAATTAAATGACAGTGATGATGGTATATACCTTCTAATTAATCGCTGTCTTCACCCTTCCCTATTGCCTCACTACTGGCATCTGCCATTTAGAAACATTTATAAACTGGTCCCTGTAAACGTAGGCATTTGTGATCATAGAATTATCTGTACCTCACACCAGGCTCCTTGAAACCACAATAAAGTTCTGGCACAAGAGCTAGTAAATAATAATTATTAAGTCTGAGTACTTTACCCCAACCCTAATCAACCCTGGATGGTGGTAATCTGCATCAAAGACAGTGAATGGAGACCACCCCCACATCCCTCACACCCACCACATCCTACCTCTCGGGCAGCTACTCATTTACCCATAAGTGAAAAGACGTTGATACATGTTAATCCAGCATTCCATCTTGTTATTTTCACACAAGCCCCAAGTCTCCACCGTTGCTGTTCTCTGCCTGATTGATTTGTTTGTAATTCTGTCATTCCTACGATCAGGCTGGGGAGGGTGGGATGGGTGATTCTTCTCTGGCAAGACATGTCAAAACTGTCTATCTATCTTTTGGGTGCAACCACTGTTTCCCTAAATGCCATCGTCCATGTTGCTGTAAAGAATGACGGATCTGATACCACACATTACTGCGTGCACTTTCGTCTCTGATATATCTAGGGAGGATTTTCCCCTTCCAAAATATAGTGATTGAGAGGTTGTGTTGGCCTCTTTGAGATGCGTCACAAGACCTCCTTCAGGAAAAGCTGGGCTGACAGTCAACCTGGATCCAAAAAGAGTAGAGCTTCTTTTCCTGGCTGTTTCTCGTCTCCCTCACTGCATCTCTCTCTGAGACCCCAAGCTGGTGAGAGTAGTTTAGCTGATGGCATCCATTAAAAATCCTTGTAATTACTTGGCATAACACTCAAACTCCACCCAGTTCTTTGGACCATAGTCTTGGGGAACATCAAAGTCAGTTGGCATAACACAGTCCACAGAGACAATGCTGTGCATTCTATTTTGATGAATAGTGTCTAAGTTGATGAGTAGTGACCTTCAAAGCTGTGAGCAACAGTTCAAGGTACAATGAAGACAGAAGAAAAGCAGAGAAAGAACTAGTCCAAAGAACTACAGGATCGAGTGAACCTTAATTACCACAACTCTGAGATTGGAAGAACTAGATGGTGCCCAGCAACCATCAATGACCACTTTAAAATGGATCACAGTGGAAGACCCTGGATAAAGTGAGGGGAAATGTGGAACAATACTAAAAAATACAAATAAGAGTGGCTTTCTGGTCTTAGAGAGCTTGGTGGAACCCTCAAGACTAGAGCGTTCTAGTGGGTCCTTTGTCATCCTTTGAATCTGAAACAAAATTCAATCCCATGGCTCAACTTTCAGCCAACAGTAGTCAAGCCTATAAGATGGCCAAAACATGGAACCATGGGGGCATTCACTCCTCATAACAACCAACTATGCGAGGTCAAAATAGCAGTATTTTCCCAAGGATAGATCCCAGAAGGTAGGAAGGGTTAGGATAGGAAGATTAATGGAAATGAGCACCACAGGAAGGAAGTGAGGAAAGTGCTATCACATTGGGAGTTTTGTACTTTATATTATAATTCAAATGTGTATAAAAATGGTTGAAGAGACAATGAATGTGTCTTGTAAATGTTCACTCAACTCACAATCAAAGAAATGGAAATAAGATCTCATCTTAATGTGGACGTCACTGAGTGTTCACTTTATGCCGAGCACTTTTCTGGGAAGAAGAGACAAAATAGTAAGGGGGAAAATATTGTATCAAATGTCAATGTTTGGCCATGTTTCCACCATGAAAAACCGCTTAGCAGATGCTCAAAAAATTGAGCATATAGTACATCCACATAATGGAATACTATGCAGCACTGCAAAACAATGGAATACTATGCAGCATTGTAGTTCTACTGCAATAGTAGAACATTACACAACATGGGGGAGACTTGAGGACATTATGCTAAGTGCAATATCTCAGTCACAAAAGGATAAATACTGCATAATACTGTGGTTATAGAATAGGACAGACATGGGGGGATGGAGAGGGAATGGAGAAAGAGTGGATAGACAATGAATGTTGCTTTAGAACAGATGAGGGAAAGAAGTGATTGAAAGGAATATATGCTTATGTATGAGAATAATATGGAACATTATTATGGTGCATTGAGGGTGGGTAAGTGGAAGGGGAGGGGAGGGGGAGAAAATGTGCAAAAATGAATACTTTTTTAAAAGTAGAGTGTAGAATTGCCATTTTGATGGTGGTGGCTGCAGTAGAGTTGATGTTGTTACCTGCTGTCTAATCCATGACAATTCCCTGTACATAAAGTAAAAACTGTGCTGTCTGGGGTTATCAAGGCCTTTTAGGAGGCAGACTTTTCCTCAGCAGCTCAGCAATTCCATCTTATCCTTCCCCACCCCCAATGACATGAAAGCAGAGAACTCAAAATAGATCATTGCACACTTAACGTTCACTGCCCCGTCCTTCAAAATAACCTTGATGGAAATGACAAGTATCCATCAACATAGAAGTGGATCAACAAAACGTGGTGCATTCGTACAAGAGAACTTGACCCAGGCAGACAGAGGAACGAAGCTCTGATGCATACTATGAATAGGATGGCACTGAAGCTGAGATCTGACAGAGAGAATGCAATATGACGTGTATGCCAAGGAACAGCACATACAGAGAGTGGTTTAGTAGCTAGAACATACATGATCTCTCTTAGGAATAATAAGGAGGTCTTCATGGAAAAACAGATTGGGTGTAGGGTAGACTGAGCAATGCTGAGCCCAGAGACCTATGTCTCATCTCTGTTCCTCTCTGACCTTGACCTTTAATTCCTACTTGAACTACCTTGAACCTTCCCCCCTGAGACTCTGCTCAGACTCTCCCTCTGGCTACATCCCCAACTGCATATCCTGTCATGCTTAAGAGCATCACACCCATCCTCAAGATGGTCATGTTGTTGTTATGTGCCGTTGAGTTGCCTGCAATGCATAGCAACCCTATGCACAATAGGTCTGGACTCTGTCGTATCCTGAGCCAATCTCACTGTCTCTGAGAAATCTGCCCCCATTACCGCAGTTGCTGTGTCAATTCATCTTATCCAGAATCTTCTTCTCTTGCACTGTTCCTCCACCTTTCCATACATGATTCCCCTCTCCAAGGACTGGTCTGTCTGGGAAACATGCCCAAAGTATCTGAGACAGAGCTTCAAAGGCTTTGCCTCTAAGGAACAACTTGGTTTCATCCTCTCCAAGACAAACCTTTTTGTTCCCTTAGCAGTCCAGGGTATGTTCAATACTCTTCTCCAGCACCATAACTCAAAGGCATTGATTCTTCTTCTGTCATCCTTATTCATTATACAGCTCTCTGATGCATAGCAAGTAATTGCAGAGACCATAGCTTGGATCAGGTATAGCTTAGTGACATTCTTGTTCTTCAGTACTCTGGAGAGGTCCCTGACATCAGATTTTCACAGTCCAATTTGTCTTTTGATTTCCTGATTGGTAGTACCAAGATTATTGATTGTGGAACCAAGCAAACTGAAGCTGTTAACAATTTCAATCTCTTCTCCATCTATCATGATGCTTCCCATTGGCCCTGTGGTGAGAATCTTTGTTTACTTGATGCTGAGCTTCAATCCATATCGGAGACAGTAGTCCTTGACCTTCCGCAGCAGATGCTCTGGGTTCTCCTCAGTCTCAGCAAGCAAGGTTGCGTCATCTGCATAACGCAGGTTGTTGATGAGTCTTCCTCCAGTTCTGATGCCAGGATGGTCTAGAGGGATGTTACTGTTACATTGTCATTGCCACAGTCATCGATAATGTTTCCTTGCTGTGGTTATCAAGCATCCTTGAGCTGTCTCTGACTCATAGGGACTCTGATAACAGGAAAAAAATCCCTGCCCCATGTGTGTCACCCTTAGAATCTCAGCTGTGCTTCAACTCATTATTCCAGCCCCTGTGACAATCCACAAGCCACCTTCAGCATTTTCCAGAGAGGACAAAGAATGAGCCACACATTGAGATATATGATTTCAATGTCTAGAAAAGTATTGGTATAGGTATATAGTACCATGGACTGCTAGGAGAACAAACAGACATCCCAGAGAGGGTGAGACCAAGCTGCTCCTTGGAGACAAGGATTCTGAAGCTTTATCTGACATACTCTGGGCATGTTGCAAGAAGGGTCCAGTCCTTGGAGAGGGACTTCATGCTTGGGAGGTTGGAGGGAGAGCGCAAGAGTGGAAAACCCTGGATGAGATGGAATGACTCAGTGACTGGGGTAATGGGGGTAGGTGTGTCAGACACAGCAAGACTGACACCAGATAGAGTAGGGTTTAGGGCTGTTTACAGAGGACCACTATGTATCCCAGGGAACTAAAAGGCACATAACAACAACACATTGGAATTTAAATTACAAATACTTAGCCATCAGGATCCAATTTTGCCAAGCTAAAGGCTCACTCACAGGTAGGACCAGAATGACTTTTAAATACAAAGGCCAGCCCATCAGACCCTGTTTGCCCACACAAGAGGCTCACACCTAAGCTGATTGTAAACAGGATTAGATACAGTTAATCAGTTTACACCTGATAGCTAACACAATTAGACATGCCCAAACAGAAAGTCAGAAAGTGTGAGGATGGCACAGGACAGGACTAGATTCAGATCTTTTGTTCATAGTGTTGCTATGAGTCTACTCAATTTGATAGCACCTACCAACAACACCACTGGAATTTAAGACTGTGGTGTTTCAGGGTGGAGAGTGTGAGTGGTACTGAGAAATAGCAAGGGCTGGAGTGACAGACACAGCACATGCTAAACTGATCCATTAGACCAGCCATGGATGGAACAAGAGAAATACAAAAATGTCTGCATCTGGAGGGTTCTGGTGGACTAGTGGCAAGAAGCTGCACTGCAATCCCAGAGGCAGGCTGTTCGAATTCACCAGATGCTCTGCTGGAGAAGGAGGGACAATCTCCTCCTGCACCAGTCAGATCAGATTTGATGGCACACACACACACATATAAAATAAAATAAAATAAAATTTTTAAAAAGGAGAAAAAAAGGTCTGAATCTAAGGTGGCCGCGGGCCGCATGCGCACATCTCCTCTCGCCGGCAGCTGCACCTCACAGCGCAGAGTATGAATAGAATGAAATGTAACAAAACAAAATCTCCGACTCCTATTCTTCAGGGCAGAGGGCACCCCCAAAATTCATTAGTTGTTTTTGTTAGATGCTATCAAGTCTACTATGACCCATAACAACCCTATGAAAAATGGATCTGAACTTTGTCCTATCCTGTACCGTCTTCGTTATCTCTGGCATGGTTGAGCCCATTGCTGCTGCTGCCACTATGTCAAGCTACCTTCTTGTGGATTGCCCCCTCCCTCGCTGACCCTCCGCCTTTCCAAGATAATGTCCTTTTCCAAGATCTGACCCCTCCTAATACCCAAAGCATGTGAGACAAAGTTTCACTATCCATTATCTTTATGAAATGTTAGCTGCTGACCATCGTTCAGGAAGCTGGCATGCAGTTCGAGTCCACCAGCTGCTCCGCAGGAGAAGGCTGGGCAATCTCCTCTTCTGCGATTTACTGCCTCTGAAAACCTGCTGGAGGGTCAGCCTATGAGCCTTTCTCAACTCCACAGCACACAACAACCACCACCATTTATTACCAGGAACTCATTTGTGACTCACAAACTTCTCCTCAATAAGGAAACTGAGAAACAGAGAAGAATAGGAATTTCCTCAAGGTTACACAGCAAATGAGTCTTCTAACTCTCCCCGGACCTCAATTCTGCCTCCCACCTCGGCACCCGGGCTGTTCCTGGACAGAGCAGCAAAGCTCACCCATCTCCTCCGAAGTTTTCAAGGGCTGATGGGTGATGGTCTTGGCTTATTTTCCAAGCTATTGTATAAGAGCAGAAAGACGGCAGCACCAGGCTGAGTTAGGCCCAGAAGTCCATCTCAGAGCCAGACAGGACTGTGGCATTAACCTTAAGGTTATGGCAACCATGGGTGTAGCCCCCATCCCCACCTTCTGTTAATCTGCCATTTGGGGGAAGGAATGGCAAACTCTGTCTAAGTAGTTGTTCCATGTCTGTCCTCATGACCCCCAGATCCTGTCTTCCCACTGCACACACCAGCTCCTCTTACTGAACCCCTGTGCCACCTTGCTCCATTATATACCTCTGGCATTGCTGTTGGATTAATATTCTTGACACAGTTCAGGTCTTGCCAACTCACTCAAAGCAAGTCATTTAAGACTCTCGGGAAGTCCACACTTGAAAGCATAGTGTAAGAAGATTCCATGATCTGTCCAAGCACTCCTCCAGTACCCCACTTCTCCTTCCTTAGATTTCTACGTGCCACAGAGATACACACCCACCCTGTGCCTGTGTCCTCTGAGGCCCTGTGCTTAAATGTCTGACCTCTGCTCGAACCCCTGCCTGCTCCGGAAACATGCTGCTTTCTGTACTCAAAAAGTCTTGAGAAAATGATATCCTGTTATACTGTTATACGACATCCAGTTGAAATCTCCAGCTAAGCATCCAGCAGGTTATCAGAAGCAGTAAATCACACAAGAGGAAACTGGTTGCCCATATGTCTCCCACAGCGCAGCTGGTGAATTTGAACCAGTACCTTTGCATTTCTCAACCACAGTTCCTTACCACTAAGCCATCAAAATTCCCAACATCCTGTTATGTTGTTTTTGTTGTTATGTGCCGTCGAGTCGTTTGCGACTCATAGCGACCCTGTGCACAACAGCCCTAAATCCTGCTCTATCCTGTGCCAATCGCACTGCCTCTGACACACCCATCCCGATTACCCCAGTCACCGAGTCAATCCATCTCATAGAGGGTCTTCCCCTCCTGTGCCGTGCCTCCACCCTCCCAAGCATGATGTCCCTCTCCAAGGACCCGTCCCTCCTGGCAACATGACCAAAGTATGTCA
>NW_006399839.1:10121079-10125159 GCF_000299155.1 Elephantulus edwardii | reverse complement strand
TTTAGTTGTACTGTCTCCAAGGGAAGGTGACGTGTCCTGTAGAACTCCTTTGAAAGACGCCTCTTCGTTATTGTCTGAGGTGACTTCCCCTTGTGCGCCACTCCCAAGCTTCCCCTCGCTGTCCCCAAGGGCCTCTTCCCACCGGTTTTTCCTGGATACCTTTGTAAAACAAATGATATTAAGAGCAAAGATATTTGTCCGTCTAAAGTCACCACTGTTGTTGTTGTTGTTGTTAAGAAGATAGTGATGATCAACACCATCACTACAAGTTGTGTCCCAGACTCTTATAATACCAAGATGAGTCAGACAGACACATGTCCATCAAAAGCCATACACTAGAATGTCAGAGTAGCTCTGAGTTATGTATCCGCTCCACAAAGTCATCCAGGGATCGAAGTTTTTTCTGTCTTGTTTCTCCACCATCATTTAGAGCACAAATTGATAGATTTTGTGCAAAGGGCCATGAAGAAAAAAAATTTAGGTTCTGGGAGCAATATGAATCCAAATCATAGCCACTCAACTCTCTTACTGTAGTGATGAAGCAGCCATAGGCATTGGGTAAATGAATGTGTGTTGTGCTGCTATCAAACTCTATTTATAGGCAATCACTACCCTAAAATTTAACTCTCATTCTTATGTTTAAAGCTAGCTCCCCAACACCATGATTACTTTCAAGACTAGGGAGAGAAGAGAGAAATTAAATAGGAAAATCAACTGTCTTTTAAAGGAGTGGAGAAACTGCATCCATCCATCCACTTAACATTTCACTGGCTAGAATCTGGTCACATGGTTACATCACATGCCAAATCACAAGCCTGGGAAAAGAAGCCTACACCTGGACAGCCGTGTGCCCTTCTTATCCTCAGTGGCTTCTGCTAATGGATGGAAGAAGAAGAGTTTGAATAGTGGACACTCGTTAATGGTCTCATTTACAGATCCCAAGACTACATACAGTTCTACTCAGCCCCTCTCCTCATCTTCCAAGCCAGAGTTCACACATTGTCCATCCGGAAGGATCCTACTCGAGTACAAATAAGACTGTTCTGTTCTGTTCTGTTCTGTTCAAAAGTCTTCAATAGCTTCCACAGTGACTTCTGAAATCGTAAGATACACCCAGAAAGGGCTTTTTGTGTAGCAGATAATGTGTGTCAAGATGGGGGGGGGGAAAGTAGGACATAGGAATATTCTCTGCCCTCAAGCATCTTTTGATATCTTGTTTTAGGACACTGTCAAATGAATTCTGGCACATAGAAAATCCATGAGGAGAACAGAATGTCCCCATAGGATTTACAGAAGGAGGGCTGTGGTAACATAGTACATATCAGGTGGTGCTGTTAAACCGAAAGCCATGCACAGTGGTTCAAATTCTCTAATAGTTGCACGAAAGAAAGACGGGAAGTTTCTCATTTTTCTTTTTCACCTTAGAAACCCAAAGGAGGGTGTTTATGAGTTCGAACAACAATGGATAAATGAGTCAGTGTGTGTGTTTCCATATTAATTAGGGAATATATTTCCAAATCACCCAGTTTTCCTCTCCCATAACCACCAGATGGATTCAAAGTGCCAGCCAAGGGCTTAACCACTGGGTCACCAGGCATTGTCCTTTTAATTTCTTGGGAGTTAAATACAAGCACCTTCAGTGAACCCACAATATCTTTAATGAGCTACACCTGTCTTATTCTAACCGTATTCTCTGCCCAGCCCAAGCTGTACTCTAAATAAACCACATGGACCTTGAACACTTCCCTGAAGCATCCTTGAACACACCCCGCTCCACCGTGCCTCTGAGCACATGACGTTCACACCTACATGGGATGGCATTTCCCACTCCATATTCTGCTCACCACCTGGCCTATTTCCTGTGTCTCCTCTAAGAGCCAACTTGAGCATTGCTTCTTAGAAGCGCAAAGGCTGAATCAGGTGCCACTTCTGGGCTCCCACTGAACCCTCTGCTTCCACCATCTCCTCTTAGTTTACTCTCAGCCTTTGCACCAGAGTCTGAAGGTCCCTCATCAATATGGTTTATTGACCTCATATCACCAGAGTCTTGCGTCATAGCTTGTGGAGTTGTGGTTGTGTGACTTCAAGTGCAACTCACCTCACAATCCACCGGTATGACAGGCCAACGGATAATGAAATCAAAGGAGAAAGGAAGGAGGGAAGGAAAGTAGTGGGGGAGAGGAAAAGGAAGAATTGGAGAAAAGAAGGGAATGAAGGAGGGAGAAAAAAAGGGGGAAAAAAGGAAACAGAGAGAGAGGTCCTCCCTGAGTTTCAAAGTCTCTGAGCTGCTCAGGCTGAATTTTGACCATAAGGGAGAAAGAATTAATGAAGTCAACACTGATATCCTTAAACTCAAGAAATGACAAGTTCTCAGCTAGGTATATTCTCCCCATTGTCGCCCTTTTTTATTTTTTCATGTTTCCTCCTCTGATGCTTTATTTATCTTTGTCTATTTAATGATGCTACAACTCACATCCTGTTTTTTCTTGCCCTTAAACTCCTGAATTTTTAATCGAGCAATGTAAACTTAATTTTTTGTCTACCCGATATGAAAGGTCTCGGGCCCTGACAAGGAAATGAGTGATGAATTATGCAGGCACCGAGCTCCAATCTGACTTTTGTGATGCGCTGGGTTATAATTGCACAAACTATTGCATCCCTGAATCCGGGAAGCGTGGTTTTTACACTTTCTCAGATGTCTTGACAAAAGGGTGACAGCGGATTTCGCAGGCGTGGGGGTGGACGAGAAAGCTGGACTGGCTTTCCAGAAATGGCGTGAGCCAGCGCCGCCCATCTCCACGAGGTCCCCCTGCCTGTGAGCACGGCTCTCTCGCCTGCTTTTTGCAGGAGGCACTAGCGTCAGCTGTAGCCGAGAAATAAAGTCTGGTGGTTTCCCCACAATGATGGCAATTTATCAGGGGTGATGCTTGGTGACTCAGGGAAGTGGACGCAGGAGACAGAATCCTCTATTTGAGATTGTGAAGAGTTAGAATCCATTGGCAGCGTAGACATCCCCAAGTAACTAAGAGTTGTTGTTGTTGTTGTTGTTGTTGAGTATCATTGAGTTGGAACCAACTCATAGCTGATCCCCCAGTGGGTTTCCAAAGGCAGTAAATCACATGGGAGAATATGTCTTGTATTTCTCCCATTGAACAGCTGGTGGATTTGAATCATATTCCTTCTGGATGAGAGTGAATTTCCTTACTACTAGGCCACCAGAGGTTGTCGTTATTGTTGTTAGGTGCTGTTGAGTCGAGCATGACTCATAGCAACCCTATGAACAAAAGACCTGAACCTTGTTCTGTCCTGTGCTGTCCTCATACTTCCTGACACACAAGAGCTCATTCATTGCAGTAGTCACTGTGTCAATCCACCTGGTTGTGGGTCTTACTCTCCATCACAGACCTTTCACCTCTCCTAGCATCATGTCCCTCTCCAAGGAATAGCCCTCCCAGCAACATGTCCAAAGTATGTGAGGTGAAACCTCATCATCCTTGCCTCCAAGGAGCGCTCTGGCTGCACTCTCTCCAAGACCAGAGGTGGTTGTGTTATGTGCCATCGAGTCGCTTGCAACTCATACTGACCCTATGTACAAGAGCCCTAAATGCCGCTCTATTCTGTGCTAACCTCACCGCCTCTGACACACTTACTCCCATCACCCCAATCACTGATCATTGATCCATCTCATCAAGGGTCTTCTTCTCCTGCGCCATCCCTCCACTCTACCAAACAGGATGTCCCTTTCCAAGGACCAGTCCCTCCTTTCAACATGCCCACAGTATGTCAGACGAAGCTTCAGAATCCTTGACTCCAAGGAGAATTCAGGTTTCACCATCTCCAGGACAAACCTGTTTGTTCTCCTGGCACTGCATGGTATATGCAACACCCTTCTCCAGTACCACAGCTCAAAGACCAGAGGTTGTTGTTGTTATGTGCCGTCGAGTCGCTTGCGACTCATAGCAACCCTATGTACAACAGTCCTACTGTCCTGTGCCAATTGCCCTGTCTCTGACACTTCCATCCCGATTATCCCAGTCACGGAATCAATCCACCTCATAGAGGGCCTTCCCCTCCTGCACT
>NW_006399839.1:10118047-10119984 GCF_000299155.1 Elephantulus edwardii | reverse complement strand
ATCATCATAGAATACCACCATCATCATAGAATACCACTGACATCATCAGGTACCACTATCATCATAGAATACCACTGACATCATCAAGTACCATCATCATAGTGTATCACCATCATCATCACTTGTCCTCATTACGGTGATGACCACCACCTATCACCACCATCATCATCACCACCACTCTCATCATCACCATCATGATCATTTTTGTAATTGTCAATATCAAGTAACACTTTCTATACTTTATACAGTACAGTGTGGATGCAAAGAAGTATTATTACAGCAACTGCCTACTTCTAATGCAAGATGTGTTCATCTAGGAGACGCGTGGCCATCAATTCCTTTATCCATTCATTCCTCACTCAGTCAACGCTTGCAGAGACTCTTCATGAGCCTGGCACTGGAGCTGGCATGGGGGACCTCTGTGTGAATAAAAATGGACACAGTCCTTGCCCTCATGGAGCTCATAGGCTAGAGGGGAAGCCCAGGAGTAAACAATTAAACCAACAAATCAATACCCTAATTACAGGTTGCAGTGTTATTTAATTACAGCGCGTGATTAATGGCTTATGGAGTGGGAAGAACCTTTCAGAATGCACAGTGCCTTGGAGGTGACCAGCTCACAGAGTTCTTAAATCAACAGAACATTGGCATGTAGTCAAATAGCCTCTCTTGGGGGTGAGGAAAGGTCTCTATTAGAAGCTGGTGAATCTGGCTTTGGCTTTAGAGCCAAAGCTCTCAAGCAAGTTACAAAAGCTTTTGATGGCTCATTCCAGCCCGGGTAGGGAAAAGGAGGGGAGGAAAGAAAACAGCATGTGCTGGGTGGAGGCTTGTGCTGTTTCTTTCCTTGACCACTGACTGGTGTCTTCCTTACCCAGGGCTGCTCTAGCTGAGATACCACAAGGGGATGGCCTTCATGAACAGAAACGTATTCTCTTACAAGTGTAGAGGTTAGCAGTCCAAACTGAACATGCAGCTCTGGAAGAAGATCTGCTCTGTTGCTCCTGGAGGAAGATCCACATTCCCTTGAGCATCTCTGAGCCCAGCATCCCTTGGAGATCTCCATGCATCTTGGCCCTCCCTGGTGTCAAGGAGCTGCCTCATGAACACAGGTTCAAAAGGATTCACCCCACACCTGGTAATTCTTCTTGATAGTACTGAGGTCCCCTACTCTCAGATCACTTTCCTCCCTCTTCAGTTATTCACTGTTGTTTGGTACCATAGAGTCAGAACCAACCCATCGCTGACCCTCCAGTGGGTTTTCGGAGGAAGTTAGTCAGGTGGGAGGATACTGTCCATCTCCCTCGCGTGGAACAGCTGATGGCCTCAAACTACACGCCTTCAAGACTGCAGTGCACCTTCGTGTCAGGTGTTACAGGACACACCCTAAGGAAACTTCTTCCTAGACCACATGAGGGCTGTGTTTCATTCTACTCTTATTCCTCCTGCAACTATTTGACTTATAGAATATGAGAGATCATTACGTAGCTTCCACATTATATCATTAGACACACCCCCCCACTCAACGGCAGGTAGTTCGAATCCACTAGCTTCTCTGCAGGGAAAAGATGGGCAATCTCTTCCTATGAGATTTACAGCCTCTGAAAACCCACAGGAGAGTCAGCTATGTGTCAGTTCTGACACAACATTACCTAACAATCATTACATATGTGTATACACACACACTCTGGTGGTTTAGTAGTGGTAAGGAGGCGTGCTGCCAACACAAAGGTGGTGATTGTTGTTGTTGTTACGTGCCGTCGAGTCGCTTGTGGCTCATAGCGACCCTATGTACAACAGCCCTAAACCCTGTTCTGTCCTGTGCCATTAGCACCGTCTATGACACACCCATCCCGATTACCCGAGTCACTGAATCAATCCATCTCATAGAGGGCCTTCCCCTCCTACGCTGTCCCTCCACCCTCCCAAGCATGATGTCC
>NW_006399839.1:10103917-10117046 GCF_000299155.1 Elephantulus edwardii | reverse complement strand
CCTGCACCGTGCACATGACACAATCTTACTTGCTAAAACAGAGGAGGGCCTGGAGTGTTTGCTGCTTAAGGTCAAGGACTGTAGTCTGCAATACAGATTAAAGCTCAACATCAAGAAAATGAAGATTCTCACCACTGTGCCCATTGGCAACATCACAACAGATGGAGGAGAGATTGAGGTTGTTAAAAATTTCAGCTTGCTCAGTTTCACAATCAACATTTTTGGCACCAGCAATCAGGAAATCAAAAGTAGAATTGCATTAGGGGAAATAAGCTGTCAGGGATCTCTCCTGATCACTAAAGAGCAAAGATGTCAGTCTAGAGACTAAGGTGTGCCTGATCCAGGCTATGATTTTTGCAATTACCTGCTATGCAATGAGAGCTGGACAATGAGCAGGAATGACAGAAGAAGAATTGATGCCTTTGAGCTGTGGTGCTGGAGAGAATATAGAACATACCATAGCTTGCCAAGAGAACTAACAGGTCTGTCCTAGAGAGGGTAAAACCAAGCTGCTCCTTGGAGGCAACAATTTTGAGACTCCATCTCACACACTTTGAGCATGTAGCCAGGAGGGACCAATCTTTGGAGAAGGACGTCATGTTTGGAAGAGTTGAGGGAAATCTCAGGAGAAGGAGATCCTGAGTGAGATGGATTGACAAAATAACTGGGGTAAGGAGGGCAGATGTGTCAGAAGCAGTGAGATTGGCTCAGGATAGAGCAGGGTACAAAGATATTGTGCGTAGAGACTCTAGGAGTTGTAGTCAACTCGGTGCACATAACAACAACAGCAATATGTGAATACAGAAGCTGGACAATGAAAAGAAAGATCAAAGAACAGGTGGGATTCCTGTGTTGATAATGAAGATTGCCAGAACAAGCAAATTTGTCTTGGAGGATGTGTAGTGAGAAAGTTCCTTAGAACTGAATATAGTGAGACTTTGAATCACATAATCTGGGCTTGTTACCAGGAGAGACCAGAGCCAGAGAAAGACATTGTTCTTGGTAAAGTCAGTGAAAAAGAGACCATCATTTAGATCGATCAATGCAGCAGCTACAGCAACGGGCTCAGGCATATCTACAATCACTCACGATGATGGCACAGACCTGGTCAACATTTCATTCTCTTACACACAGGATACTATGCATCCCTGTCTAGGATGGGGGCCCTGGTGACACATAGTTAAGTCCTTGGGAGCTTAAGCAAATGGGGAGTGACTTGAATGATCCTGGTGTCTCTACATGATAAAAACCTAGCAATCTGCTCCCGTGAAAAGTACTGCCTAGAACACCCTGTCTACCCCTCTATAGGGTAGTTCTCCTCTGGCTACTACTACGACAGGGGAGTTCTACTCTGTCAAATGTGTTCTCCAGACAATGAAACTTAGAGAGACAGATTATTTCAAGGAACTGGCTAACATGCTTAGATAAGCATCTGGGGAGGCAATGAAGCCACATCACCAGCAGGCAGGCAGGGCCTCAGACTGCTGGCTTTGGAGGTTTGTAGGAGAGGAGGGTTACAAAGACTGACTCTGGATATTGTTGTTGTTCGTTATTGTTATGTATTGTCGCGTTGCTTGCAACTCATAGTGACCCTATGTACAACAGCCCTAGACCCTGCTCTATTCTGTGCCAATCGTACTGTCTCTGACACACCCATCCTGATTACCCCAGTCACTGAATCAATCCACCTCATAGAGGGTCTTCCCCTCCTGCGCCATCCCTCCACCCTCCGAAGCATGATGTCCCTCTCCAAGGACCTGTCCATCCTTACAACATGACCAAAGTATGTCAGACGAAGCCCCAGAATCTTTGCCTCCAAGGAGCAGCCTGGTTTAACCTTCTCCAGGTTGAAGCTGTTTGTTTTCTTAGCGGTCCATGGTACATTCAATACTCTTCTCCAGCACCACAACTCAAAGGCATCAATTCTCCTTCTATCCTTCCTAGTCATTTTCCAACTCTCTGATACATAACAAGTGATTGCAAAGACCATGGCCTGTATCAGATGCACCTTAGTCTCCAGAGTGACACCATTGCTCTTTAGTACCCTGCAGAGGTCCCCAACAGCAGACTTTCCCATTGCAATAAGTTTGGTTTTTGTTTTGTTTTGTTTTGTTTTTTATTTCCTGGCTACTGATGCCAAGAGTGTTGACCATGGAGACAAGCAGACTCGAGTTGTTAACAATCTCAATCTCTTCACCATCCATCCTGATGCTGCCAATTGGTCCAGTGGTGAGAATCTTTGTCTTCTTGACATTGAGCCTCAATGCATACCAAAGGCTGCAGTCCTTGACCCTCTGCAGCAAGCATTTCAGGTCCTTCTCAGTTTCAGCTAGCAAGGTTGTTAATAGATCTTCCACCAATCCTGACGCCACACTTCTCCTCATAGAGCCCAGCCTTTCTGATAATCTGCTCTGCATACAGGTTGAAAAGGTATGGAGATAGGACACATCCCTGGCGTACACCTTTCCCAATTTTGGACCATGCAGAGTTTCCCTGCTCTGTTCTGACGACTGCCTCTTGGTCCAAGTGTAGGTTTCACATTAGAATGATCAAGTGTTCTGGTATTCCCATTCTTCTTATAGTCAGCCACATTTTGTAATGATCCACACAGTCAAATGCCTTTGCATAATCAATGAAACACAGATAGACATTTCTCTTGTATTCCTTGCTTTCAGCTAAGACCCATCTAACATCAGCTACAATATCCCTAGTAGCACAACCCCTTCTAAACCCAGCCTGGACTTCTGGAAGTTCTCTGCTGATGTGCTGTTCCAGTCGTTTTTGGATAATCTTCAGTAGAATCTTCCTTACATGTGAAATCAATGATACTCTTCTATAGTTTTCACACTCTGTTGTACAGCAGACCACTGATTCATGTCTAGAAACCCTAGTCTGGATGGCCGATGTTGCATGGAGGGAAAAGCCCTCGACCTTTTTTACAGAGTTTAAACACATATACCATTCAAGCCACACCCCTAAGAAAGTGTTAGGTGACATCAAGGCAGCCTTCACTCATAGGGACCCTATGAGCTAAAGATGGAAGCCCAGCTCCATCCTGGACTGTACTCACAGTCTCCATGTCCACGTTCATCATTGCGTTAACTCAGTCAATCTCAGTCTTCATCTTCCTCATTATCCTCAGGGAAAAGGACCTCTCCTTCCCCTGTGGAGACCTCTCTCTTATTCTGCAAAGACTGGCATGCTTCTAATCCTCTCTCTTATTCTGCAAAGATAGGCATGCTTCTAATCCTGCCTCACTGTATGTTATTATGGGCATTTTAATGAGAACCAGCTCACAGCTGATCCTCCAAAGGGTTTTCACAGGCATTAAATCTCATGGAAGGCGATTACCCATTTTTCTCCCTCAATAACAGCTGGATTCGAACCACGTGTGTTTGGGTTGACAGCACAACTCCTTACCCACTAGGTAAGCAGAGCTTCACTCACATTTATTGTAGAGGCTGGGGTTTATATGCCACACAGCATAGTTGTACTATACAAAGGTCATGGCCACGTTGACACACAATATTAACCATCACACATGGGTTACTATGAGTTGAAACTGACTCAATGGCGCCCAACAAAATTGACATGCAGCAATCTTCTGAAAAGTTCCCAGGTGCTGAGGGCTGCAGGTCTGATGGTGAACCAAGATATCAGCCACACACACACACACACATATACCCGCTCTACACACATCACCAAGTACCTTCAACTAGAAGAGAGGGAAATCCTTAATACTCCATGCTAGGGGCAGTGAATATAGTGACGTAGACCAATAGGACCTCAGATACTGGTCCACTGTGTCTCTGAGCCTCAGTTTCTGCCTCTGGCCAATGGAGCCAGTCACTGAACCTGCCTTAGAGAGCTGCTGTCAGGATTCAAGGAGTGTATACCTTCAAAGCGGTCGACTCGCAGGAAATAATAGCGTTTGGTGGTGGTTATTGTCAACACTGCGGCAGGAGAGATGCAGCAGTATCTAATCAAAGGCAGTGACAGCTCAGTGGTGATAAATCGTATCTACGGTTCTCTCTGAAGAGTATTGCCCCAAGCAGGGCTTTCTTCCTCCTGAGGCTGTGAAAGAGAAATCAGCTACGTGAGAATTTCTAGAATCAATGCCCCCTCCTGAGTCAGTTTTTTGTTTTTCGTTTTGTTTTTGTTTTTTTCATTACAGAATCTTTGCTGAGCTGTACCAAACCATGAAATCCCATGCACACTGCTGTTTCCTTACTTATTCGTCTCTCAGTCCCTGTTTCTTTAATATTCCCCGGCACCCTCAGCTTCTAGTCCTCTATCTAAAGGAATGCCTGTGGAATAAATGAATGATAGTGAAGATGAAAGAATGATCCCTGGGACATTGGAAGTCTTCCAGGCTTTCCCATTTCTCCACAGAGGGGCAAGTCCTAGAGATCTATGCAGCACTCACAAGCAACAAGTTCATAAAATACTATGTAACCTGAGAGAGACTAGAGAGCATTCTACTGAGTGAAATATCTCAGTTGTATAAGGACAAATATTGCTTAAGGACACTGTTGTGAAAATTGGGAGATAACGGAGTAAGATGTGTTTGAGTGTTTGGAAGGGAAATGAGGGAAAAGGGGGAAGCAGAAGAAGAAGGGGGTAAAAGATCACTGGGATAGCCAAGGTTAGTGGGTGAAGGTGGGGGTGAAGTAATGGGAAAGGTTTAACGGGGGCTTGAAAAGATGGGTTGATAATAAGCAGATGGCAACGGTAATTAAAGATATAATATATAATGTATATGAAGGATTATATGCAAACCAGCAAAAAATGTAAAAAAAAGAAATTGTACAGACCTAATGTGAATTTGCTTCTTTACTCTAGATTGTATCTGAGCTTCAGTATTTTTTTTAAATGTTTTTGTTTTTCTTTTACTTACGAACTTTTTAGTTGAGTGGAAGTTTACAAATCACATTATCTTTCATAGCTGTTTTGTTTCATAACTAATGAAAAATTATTAATGTCATTAATTATAATGTCCTATCAAACCTATATATTTCCTTTCCCTTCATCAAACTTACCTAATGCTTAATTTTTGTTCCCATATTCCCCCTTTCTCAGCTCTGTTAACCCCCTAGGATTGATTCTGTTTTGTCAACCTTGCTATTAATGGGCTTTATACCTTAATTGTCCTATTTTAAAAAAATTCTTTTTTATATTGGTTTACATATAACATTCATATATACTTTGTGCTTCACACTTTTCCTTTATTCACACTGTGTTCCATACAACCATTGCCATACCTTGTGTTTTATAAAATCAACCACCATTGAACTATGCCTTCCATTATCTCACCTTTTCCAGTACCCACCAGATCTTTCCCATAATTGACATTTTGTGACTGACAGATGTAATTCAGCACCATTTGTTCTAGGCTAATCCATGGTGTACATTATTTCACAAATTCTTGAGCCTTTCTAGTGTTGTGTGAATATACCACACTTAACGTGGTTTCCAACTCTTTGCTATTGTAAATGATGCCGCAATAAACGTGAACGTGCCGTGACCATTTGTGTTGAGCCTCAGAAATATCCTCTGGAAATGGAAGGTAATAATATCTCCCTTAGAGAGCTCTGGTGGCCGAGTGACAAGAAGCTGCGAGGCACCAAAAGAGGCTGCCTCGAACCCAAACGCACAAGGTTCGAATCCACCAGCTGCTCCGTGGGAGAAGGATGGTCAGTCTCGTCCCGTGAGATTTACTGCCTCTGAAAACCCACCTGAGGGTCAGCTGTGGATCAGTTGCAGCTCTACACAACAATGAAAACAATACCTCCCTTATAAGATTAAATGGAAAGTTATATAAACCACCAAACCCAGAGCTAGGCATTTGGGTTCTATTAGTACATGTCATTCTGTAAATACTTGTAATATGTGCTTTAAGGTCCATTGGTGACCAGAACCCCACATGGGCTTAGCATTCACAGGGCGCAAGAGGCAGACAGGTGAAGTCAACATACCAAGCATGAGAATTAGCAAGGAGAGCCTTGAGGGGATCAGGGAAGGCTTCCTGGAGGTGGTGCCTGTGGAGCGGAGCTCTGAACCTCAAGCAGGGGCTTAGTCAAGAGAAGAAGGAGGAAAATGTTCAAAAGAGCAAAAAACATGTGCAAGTTTCTGAACCACTCATGCAGAAGGGTGATATAAAGCTGCCATTCCTGTAAGTTAAAAATAATCAAACAGAAACAAATGTTTAATCCAGCAGTTCTTCAACTCTTTGGACCCAGCACTCTTCTATCTACTTAAAAGCAAAAGTGAAAATCACAACATTTTCAATCCTGTGAGTTGTACCAACAGGTCTTTTACCATGTTAGGAATTAAAACGGAGAAACTTTTCACACCCAAGAATATACAAACCCAGGCTCTGATATCCAAGAACTGTCCCCTGGATTGTCTGCAGCTGCTAGAACAGTCTCCTGGACGCCCAGGAAGGAACAAGAGCAAACAATATCTTAGAGTCACTATAGAAACCGTTTTAACTTTCAGACCTTCCTAAAAGGTGTCAAGGTCCCCCCATAACTTCCCCTTTTGACAATCCCTGACTTAATACACGCTGAGGTCTGGATATCTGAATCAAGTTACCCACTGCTGTTGAGTCCAGCTAATGCAAGCTTCGATTGAGTTTCCAAGGTTTTAAATAATTTCTTAAAAACTTGACTGGAATGAGAGTTTATAAAGCAAATCAATTTTTCATGCAATCACTTACATTTGTTGTATAGCCTTAATCTCAATACACACAACGTAATGGTCCTTTTCACACTTCGTCCCTGTAATTCTGATTTCCATTCATCCTTCTTTCATTTTCTGTGTTTTTCCTTTCATCTTTCCTGGAGGAGTTTGCCCATTTTTCTTCCTTCAGAGCCACTAGTGGATTTGAACTACCAACTTTGGGTTATACAATGGACTCCTCTGCACTTGCTAATTGTAGCAAGTTGGAATCATATCAGAACAAAGGAAGAGACTGTCTATTTATCTCCATCACAGCAGCTGGTGGATTTGAACCGCCTCCTGTTTAATTGGCAGTCTAACTCCCTATCCACTAAGCCACCAGAGTTTCTACAAAATCCACCACTTTGAACAAATAACGCCCGCACCCTTTCTACCCTTCGCTTTCCAGGAGCAGCATATTAAGACAAAGAGGTTCTTAAGGTGACTCAGGAGAGGTGGTGGAGCCAGCTGTGGGGAGACAGTGATGGAGTGTCTTTCCTGGGATGGGAAGTTCCATGGATACTATTGGGAGAGGCTGGAGAGATAGCCAGCCAACAGGCCAAGTCTTTGCACTGCAGGCTACCAAGGTGAGTCATGGTGGCCCGGAGATGAGCAGGCCAAGCGTATCTGCCCATCCGAGCTGCCCTTTCCAGGACAAGCACAAGGACACAGAGCAGCTGGACACCAGCCTCATCACTTCCAGATTTGTACGTCCTTGTTCAGCCCGTAGAATAATAGGCAGAGTTGTCTTTTTTTATTAACGTTGTTGTTCTTGTTATTATTGGAATATGGATACTAAGGTGCACATGATCCAGGCTATAGTCCTTGCAATTACGTGCTATGCATCAGAGAGTTGGACAGTGAATAGAGATGATAGAAAGAGAATTGATGCCTTTGAGCTGTGGTGTTGGAGTAGAGTGCTGAATATACCGTGGACTGCCAGGAGAACAAACAGGTTTGTCCTGGAGAGGGTGAAGCTAGGCTGCTCCTTGGAGGCAAGGATTCTGAGGCTTCGTCTAACATAATTTGGACATGTTGTAAGGAGGGACCGATCCTTGGAGAAGGACATCATGTTTGGGAGAGTGGAGGGACGGCGCAGGAGAGGAAGACCCTCGATGAGATGAATTGATTCTGTGACTGGAGTGGTGGGAATGAGTGTGTTTGAGACGGTGAGGTTGGCACAGGATAGAACGGCGTTCAGGGCTCTTGTATATAGGGTCGCTATGAGTCGCAAGCGACTCGATGGCACATAACAGCAACAAACAACAATTATTGGAAAAAAAGCACTGGGAACAATTTTGCCATTTTCAGCACGACACGATAATGCAGGGGCTACTGAGCCCCGGGGCCAGTGGTCATCTCCTCAGACGTGAGGCTCGGCGGCTCAGAGCCTCCTTCTCCCCAGCAAAGCTTGCTTCACATCTCTGCTCTGGCAGTTCCCATCCAGGCTATTTCATCTCGCTGAGCCTCCCTCTTAGATGATAGCAGCAGAGTGCTGTCAATGGTTAGACACCAGACAACTATGGTCAGCAGTTCAAATCCACCGAAGCACGTCAGGAGGAAGCCCTAGTGGTCTATTTTCAAAAAGTCACAGGTATGGAAACTCAGAGGAGCACAGCTTGACTCTGAAACCCATGAGTCACTAGGCGTCTTAAATCAACTCCAAAGTTTCCAGCAGCAGCGTCTCTAAGACACGGTATGGAGTTGGCCAAAGAGCCCAAAATGTGGGGCATACACAGCTAAAAGTATTGGAAAAAATTTTACATAGTATTTTTGATGCCTTATGCTTTATTCTGCTTTGCATTTATTATTCTCATGTTTGCACATAATCTTTAAAGTCAAAGTTGAACTCTTTGTGTTTACTTGAAGTAAGTAAAGGCTTAACACTTTAAGTGGTGTTTTGTTGTGTGTGGTGTTTAATATATTGTTGTTATGTTGTTATGTGCTGTCGAGTTGCTTGCAACTCATAGCGACCCTATGTACAACAGCCCTAACCCCTGCTCTGTCCTGTGCAATCGCATTGCCTCTGACACACCCATCCCGATTACCCCAGTCACTGAGTCAATCCATCTCATAGAGGGTCTTCCCCTCCTACGCTGTCCTTCCACCCTCCCAAGCATGATGTCCCTTTCCAAGGACCTGTCCCTCCTTGCAACATGTCCAAAGTATGTCAGACGAAGCCCCAGAATCCTTGCCTCCAAGGAGCAGCCTGGTTTAACCCTCTCCACGTTAATATATTAACCTTTCTTTATAGGAAGCTCTGGTGTGGCTGTTGTTTTGGAGTGCCATCAGGTCAACCACAGTTCATAAAAACCTTATGAACAACCTTGTCTAGTCTTGTCCTGAGCCATCCTCACCACCTCTGAGCTGTTCGAGCCCATCGTTATAGCCCCTGTGTCAGTCCGTCTTGCAGAGGTTCTTCCCCTCTTCCTCTGACCCTCCACCTTTCCAGCGTGATGTCCTTTTCTATTATTGTGGTGGTCAGGGGCCAACCAGTTGGAACCGACTCACAGCTCTCCTTCCTGTGGGTTTTCAGAGACTGTAAATCACATGGAAGGACAGTGTCCATCTTTCCCCTGCGGAGCAGCTGATGGATTCAAACCTCTGACCTTGGGGTTGACAACACAGCTCCTTACCTCCTAGGTTATCATAGAATTGAGTCATTTTTCTATCATTTTCATTAATCCCTAATTCGATGGCATTCACCAATTGCTCGATTTTAGCAGGAATAAACGTGGACACCCTTAAATTGTTAAAATACATCTGGGTGAGGATCTATGACAGGGAAGATTCAGGTCCTGGGTGCGTAAGGGCAGCAGCCCCCCTGGGACACAGTAGAATTGTCTGTGCTGAGAGTAGATGACCAGCTTGCTGGCAGATGGGTCCGATTCTCCAGTGTTGATTTTTTAAATCAAGTGTGACTAATCCCGGCCCCATTAGCATGCTGGGCAGGAAGAGTGGCAGGAATTAAGGCTCCATTACATTTGGTGCGTAGCTCAGACGAGCTTCAACTGCAGCCTAATCTAATACTTTGTCAGTTTCCACAGATAGAAATTCTAGCTCTTTTATTTTTTTTAATCACTGCTAGGCTGCTCTGTGAGTAGATATTCCAATGTCACTAAGAAGGGTTTCTCCAGATGGGTAAACCCTCCAAAGATCCAGATATGTATTAGAAGTGGCTCAGTGAAGCAGGAAGTAACTGAGAAATTGTTTTGGCCAACGTCACCATCTTACAGATGGGAAGACTGAGGCCCATGGAGGGGAAGGAGGATTCCTAAGATCACAAAGCAAAGTCAAAAGCGGAGCTCAGGCTGCCTGACTTCTGGGCCAGAACTCTGCCCATTGCACCTCGCAGTTTCCTGTTAAATTTTCATTCTAATTCTGTGGTAGTTTTCCCCTGAAGAAAATACGTACTCTGTACCTGGAGGCAAAAGGAGAGAAGATGAAGAATTCCATTAAAGGATATTGTTCTGAGTTATCAAGTAGGAATCCATGCACAGTTGGCCCTTTAAGTGGTTCTTCAGAGGCTATAAATCATTTGGGTGATTATCCATCTTTCATACAGGGCTGCTGATGGATTCGAACTGCTTGCCTTTGAATTGGCAGCACAACTCTTTACCACTTAGGCTATGAGAGCCCCCCCGCCCCGACTTAGGTTATCTCCATGAATCCTTGTAAGTGCGCACGTTCTATGTCTCATCCTCCTACCTGACAGATAGAAAAGTTACATTATAGAGATTTTAATGATGTGCCTGGTCCCCTCACAGAGACATCTATTTCCTCCCACATCCTGACTTGAATGATGCACAACCAGTGACAAGGTCCCAGACTCCCCTCCTCTGGGTGAAGACCAAACCCAACCCAACTCATCGCTGTCAACTAGGCAGCATCCAAATCATAGCTGACCCTCCCAGGTGGGTTTTGGAGGCTGTAAATCACATGAGAGGAGACAGCCCACCTTTCTTCAGTGTAGTCACTGAACCACCAGAGAGGTGCCACCTTTTGGTGAACTGTGAAACTCCCCAGAGACTCTGCTGATTCCCCCTGGGGAGCTGGTAGGCTCTTAGCAAAGTTGGCAGGGCCCTGAGTTCAGGACTATTTTATGCTCCACAATTAACTGAAAGGTTGGAAGTTCAAAGCCACTCGGTGGTGCCCCAGAAGACAGCTCTGGTGCCCTGACTCCATAAAGATCCCAGGCAAGAAAACCCCAGGGTGCCACGGGCTTCTGTAAAACATGGGGTTTCCAGGGGTCAGAATCAACGGGGCAGCAAGGGCTCCAGCTTTTGGTTGGGGGAATGGTGCATTTGAGAAGACTCCAAAGAAAAAGAATCTAAAAAAAACAGCCAATTTTGATTGGCAAAGAAGAGTGCCAAGGAGAAGCGCCAAGAAGAAGTCCCACAAGAAGTTGGACTAGCACAGGGACAACCACATGGCCTTGAACATGGCAAAAAGCAGGACGGTGCAAGTGAGGGCAACGTTCAGATCTGTGCTTCACAGGGCCGCTCGGGGTCGTATTTGACTTGAAGGCACCAATGATAATTCAGGGAGCTCTGGTGGCTTAGTGGTAAGAATCTGCGCTGCAATCCTGAAGGCATATGGTTCTAATCCTCCAGCTGCTCCACGGGAGAAGGATGGGCAATCTCCTCCCGTGCAATTACTGCCTCTGAAATCGTGCAGGAGAGTCAGCTATGGGTCGGATCTGACTCAATGGTACACCACAACAACAACAACAACAACCTTACAACGAAGAAGAGAGGTGAGGGGAGGATTCTGTTGTGTTGAGCTACCATTGAGTCAACTTCATGGGAATCCCACACAAAATGCTCCCATGCCTACACAGTTTCCATGAGTGACTGTGTACTGCACTATGTGATGCATAGAGTCTTCATTGACTGATTTGGAAAAGTAGATGCGTCCCACAATCTTTGAAAGAAGCATCATTCAACAGGTCTTATGTACAGAACTTCTCAGAACCTTTATATGTGTTCCATAACTCTGTAAGAGTCTCCAGCATAACGTGCCACGCATTAACCAACTTATCTGGATATAGTTCCTTCCCCCCTCTCCCATTCCATGGGTTCTGGGACCCACAGTGGGTGTCACACATTTGGGGAAACCCAAAGGAAAGCTTCCTGAAGCCTCAGGATCGCTAACAATATCCCAGTCACAGGGAGGCAATGATAGAGATCTGAGGCCTTCCACTGGTCCTTGCATGTCAGAAAGCAATGCTACCTCTGTCCACCAGCTCTCTTTCTTGTTTTAAATTCTCCTGTCACAAAAAGACAAGAGGTGGAGTGAAGTAAATGCAAAGGGAAAGGAGAAGGGAGAGAAACAGAGACAGAAAGGAGGCAAGAGATAGCAGGAAAAGATAGGGAAGAAATAACCAGAGGGTCACCATCAGCCACTGGCAACACAGTGCCCTCCGCTGCAGATGCAAGACATGCCAGGACTGTTCAAAAGAGGTGACTGTGTCCTAAATTAACAAACTATCCCCCAAGATGGAGGAAGCAATTGGGACACTTAGCACCGGAGATAAAGCAAACATTTTCCCCATCAAAAAAAAATATTAAAGCTAATTGAATTGGAAGAGGGGAGCTGGGAAACGGGATTTGGAAGCCCAGGGAGGGGATGAGTCTTGCTAAGGGGGTATGAAGAAGAGAGCCTTTTCCCAACTCTGAGGGGTGTGGGAGGAGGAGGGGTGCTGGGGGTTCCCCATCTGGGCTTGAATAAACAAGTCAATGGTAGCTTTTGCTTTCCATAAGTGAACGGTGATGGGCAAGCCACACTCCCCCCAGTTGGTGGATGTGAAATGAGTGATCGATCGGGCAATATCAGTGAGCTAATTAAATCAGAACTCAGTGGGGCTGGCTTCTCCATAGCCTGGGTGTGGGGCAGAGTCTGACAGGCGGGATGGGGGGGGGGCAGGGAGGTTGAGGGTGCAGGAGAATCTCTTGTCCAAAGCTTGATGGTCAAGGGTTTCTTCTGTGCCCACTCACAGGAAACACCCATCCATGCACTCCCATACACCCCATGCTGGCTTATTCTGCTATTTGGAAACACTGATAATAACAATAGTGTTGTGTAGTTGCTATGAGCTGTTGAGTTTGGAAGACTCATAGCTGACCTTCCAGTGGTTTGTTTGTTTGTTTTAGGTTTATGAGGCAATGATTTTTTAATTAAATTTTATTAATTTTAATGAACATTTACAGAGATTTTGGGTTTCCATTCATTCACTGTTGCACTATTTTCTCTACCCGCCTCCCCAGTTTGTTCCTCTTTCCCCCCCTTGAAAGTCTGTTTTAATTGTCCCATTGCCACAGTGCTTGTCAAAGCCAGTTCTGATTAATCTCCTTTGTCAGTGTGTCCTTTGCCATTCCCTATCACTCCTCCCTGAGAGAGACTTCACCCT
>NW_006399839.1:10069413-10102962 GCF_000299155.1 Elephantulus edwardii | reverse complement strand
GTGTCAGAGACAGTGAGGTTGGCACAGGATAGAGCAGGGTTTAAGGCTGTTATACATTGGATAGGGTCTCTATGAGTCACAGGTGATTCGACGGCACATAACAACAAAAGCAACAATGCACAGTTCTGGGCGCCACACCTTTGATCCGCCACTATCTATCACATTCCATCCCCAACACAGCACATCAGATAGAGTACAGGCATTAGCACCAGTCTGCAGGTGCAGTTAGAAAACACCGAGGATCAGAGAGGTGAAGTGCTTTGCTTAACGCCACACAGCAGGTGAGTGTGGGAGACAGATTATCTTGGAATGGCTGATGAGGTCTTGACCACTGAGAAACTCCAGCCAATTCAGCCCCTGCAGCCATAACCCTCCAGATTCACGCTTTCATTTATTCATTCATCCTACACATATTTGCAAGAGTATACAATAGTGGTTCAGTGGTAGAATTCTCAATTTCCATGCAGGAGATCTGGGTTCGATTCCCACTCAATGCATCCCATGGGGAGCCACAAGGATGGTCAACAGGAGTCATGAGTGTTAGTGCTATAAGTAGATGATTTCATTGGATTTCCTGGATTGTGACAGACGAGGAAGAAAGGCCTGGTGATCAGTTTCTGAAAATCAGCCATCACCACAAACCCTGTGGATCACAGTGATCTGAACTCATGTACACAGTAACCCACCAGTTAGCCATCAATTCAGCAGCAGCTGATACCGATGCCAAAAACTCTGAGAAGTTTCAGTATCTGGCCTTTCGTGAATGGACCCAAAACCTGCTGCAAATAATACAAAGCTAAGAGACTAAATCCAAATCTATAGATTTTGCAAATGAATTGTTGCTCGCTGTCAAGTCAGAACCAACCCATAGCTGACCCTCCAGCGGGTTTTCAGACAAAGAAAATCACACTCTAGGAGACTGCCCATCTCTCTCTCATGCAGCAGCTAGGAGATTTGAACTGCAAACCTTTGGGCTGGCAGCACAATTCCTTCCCACTGAGCCACCAGAGCGCCCTAGAATATGAGTATTTCTATAAGCCACTCAACCTTCTCTTCTGTCATATGCTGTATTATATAAGATGTGATCTCTGTGGATGTCAATTCTTCTCCCCTGTTATCAAAGAGAAGATCAGATCTCCCCGGTCAGGGTAACTGTGTGTAAATGTGAAATTATGAGGCACTAACTGAGCAGCCTGGGTTCCCTCTCCCAGTCAGGTGGAAACTCAGTACAATAATTTGAAATAGTTTCTTGACCTGTCCAAGACCATGCTCACTTTTCTGCCTGGCTCTTAATTAATGTGATTTACGCACACACTTGTCCTATTTGACAACCACAGGTCATCTTACAATTAACTGTTTCATGTTCTCCTCAGAAAAACACTGGTCGGACGGTCAGCTGAGCTAACTAAAAGGTTGATGGTTCGAACCCACCTCACTGTGAAGTTTCCATCTGTTTTTCATCGGGTCGCTATGAGGCCTAGTTGCCTCCATGGCACATAACAACAACAACAACAATAGCTGCTCTGTGAGCAAAAGACTCAGTGAACTGTTCCCCAAACATCACAGCAGAGGACAACATGTAGGCAAAGGCCACACGAACCAGAAAGCTACTGGAAGGAACCTAACAAAAACAACACCAGCTCTCTCTTTTGTAAGTTTCCGCAGAAAAAATTCTAACAAAACTTGTTGTCACTGAGTTGATTAAACTCCTGATAATCCCACCCGCATCAAGGTAGAATTACGTTCCCAATGGTTTTCAGTGTTGATTTTCCCAAAGTAGGTTGTCACACTTTGGTGGGCTTGAATCTCTGACTTCGGGTTGGTATCCGAGGGTATTAACTGTCTACACCACCCAAAGAATCCCCTATGAGCTCCGAGGACTTCTCTCCAGTGGCCTTGGCCACACACAGGGTGCATTAGGGAGTTCTGGTGGTCTCCTGGTAAGAAGTTGTGTCAGCCACCAAAAGGTCTGTGGTTCAAACCCACCAGCTACTCTGAGCAGGAAAGATGGGCAGCCTCCTCCCACATGATTTACTGCCTCTGAAAACCCACTGGAGGGTCAGCTATGAGTAGGTTCCAGCTTGATGTGACCTAGCAACAGCCACAGGGAGCATCAGAGTTCATCACATGGAGGGAACATCACCAAAGATCAGGCTCCCTGAGGGCGGGGCCTCGGTCTTTGTTCACAGTTGTGCATGGTCAGCCCTGGGTTGAGTTTCCAGCTCTCTGTAAAGACTAGACGGTCGTTAGTACAAGACACTGCTTTGGCTCTGCAGTGATTCAGTATGCCAAGACCGTACACACACACACACACACACACACACACACACACACACACACACCATTCTCACTCGGACACAATTATGTTAAAAAGAGCAATTAGCAACCTTTTAAGCCTGATTGCCAACTCCCCCATTAATCACTTGCAATTATAAACCCCAAATCTTCAAAACAATTGGTCCCTGATGCCCAGTAGAGAGAAACAATAATAACCTCGCTTCTCTTTCATTTGGAAACCTCGGCTCAGTTAGTTGGTGGGTCACACAAGGGCCACACATGGCTGAATGGGCTGACAGGGGAGTGGAGACCCCCGGAGAAAGGGGTAGGGAAGCCACCTACAGGGCCAGGGACATTCCGGGAGGCCATCTCCTCTTCCCCCTGCCTGCTCCCTTCCCATTACCGCAGCCAGCCAGGCCATATATCTCGGCGTGCTTCCACCAAGACACTCTAATTCCACATTATGAAGACACTCTATCTAATTACTGCAGCTAATTAGCTCTTTGCAGCCACCCCAGTCGAGGCATGCAGGAGACAGAGCGGGGGCCCCACCAGCCCTTGGACAAGGATGGCCGCCTCCGGCCGCCAGCCACAGTACTTGCCACAGCAGTGCCACCCGCGAGCTGACCCCTGTGTCTCAGGGCGAGGGGAGGGGAAGGGAGAGCGATGGCAGGAGCCTCTGCTCGGTCAATCTGAACCCCCTCTCTCTCCGCCAGCCCCCCGCTGCGGGCAGCAGGCAGTTCAGACCTGAGTACTGCAGCTAATTAAATCAATATGAGATAATGAACGGCAATTAGAGGTCCGGCTAGGCACATCTTCTCTTGTAAATACTGTTTCTCTCCCAACGGGGAGCTCTTTTTTAATAATCTGTTTGTGTTTCATTTCCAGGAGCCGTAATTCCCCCAAGAAGCACTTGGGGAAAGTGATTTGTTTGTCTGCATAATCGCCAAACCATTGTGTGGGACTTGTTTGTTTTGCCAAGTGCCTGCTCCGACTGGAGAGAGAATATCTGCCTCTCTCCTCTTGATGTGATGTTATTCTTCTCGTTTACTGCTCCCTGTCTAAACAGCCTGACTCTGCGTGGGGTCAGAGGGACGTGTTTCTGAGGTCAAATGAACTGCCGCTCCTCCCTGCCCCATGCTCCATTTCCACTATTTCAGGAGGATGCCTAAAACTTAGGGATCTCACAAGGATTGGAAGAAGGCTGGGAACTCCCATTGTACAGGTGGGAAAACTGAGTCTAGAGTGGGTGGCAGGGACTGGCCATTCCTCTCTCCCCTAGTCAAGGCAATACACGTTATGTGGCGCCCAGGGGGAGGCTTGGAGGGGCCATTTCTACAAAGCCTCTGCCTTCAAGGAGCTTCCAGTTCATCTGTCGAGACAGGCAAAGGCACATATCAATTAGAAAGCAATTAAGCGCCTAATTGTGTGGGAACAACAAGCCCACAGAGTTCAGGGAAGGGAAAGATTCTTTGGGGAATGGAGTGGAAGGCAGGCGAGGATGTCAGAGCCATTTGCATCTTAACTGTCTTTATCTGCCAGCAAGACCTGCTCTCTGAGCACCAGACTCTCCTATCTTCATTCAATGTCCCAGGACACCACACACAGTCACTATGGTCAAACGCAAAAGCATCACCACCACCACCACCACCACCACTACGCACATTCTAACTCACCTTTTTACACCCTGCTCTGGAAGCGGCCCTCCCACACCCTGGTCGAGGGAGCGTAACCGCTTTACACCCTTACACCCAGTCCTAGTCAACAACAACAAAAATACAAAACCCAAACCCAAGCCCACTGCCCTCAAGTCAATCCCACCTCGTGGCAGCTTCATAGGGTTTTCTGGCTCTGAATCTTTACAGAAGGAAGTAGCCAGGCCTTTCTTCCACGGCACCACTGGATGCATTAAAAACCACTCGGTTAGTAACCACGGCAAATTGCTGACACGACCTGGGGACATGTATACGTCTCCACTTGTACCCACTTTATTTCGTCCCATTGTTGCTAACTTACTCCAAGCCACCAGCCCCTTACCCTGAATCCTAATGGCACGGGGGACTTCTCACTACCTTCCAAGTTCATATGCACAAAGCAACCAGAGCTGCTTTCAAGAATTTCATCTGATCAGACCATGCTCCTGACTGAAACCCCACCCTGACCAAAAGCCCTCTGATCTTTGATTATTTTTTTTTTCTCTTGCCATTGGATATCTCTCTTGACATATCTCTCTCGATCTCTCTCTCTCTCTCTCTCTCTCTCTCACACACACACACACACACACACAGACACACACACACACTCTCTCTCTCTCTCTCATTCTCGCGCTCTCTTTCTCTCAGACACACCCCTCACATATGCATTGCCCTCTTGTTGTTGTTAGATGACATCAAGTTGATTAAAACTCATAGCCACCCTACAAGCAGCAGCTCTGAACCCCCGTTCTATCCTGCACCATCCTCACACTTCCTGACACATTAGAGCCCACTGCAGCAGTCACCATATCACTCCACCTAGTTGAGGGTCTTCGTCTCTTTCACTGACCCTCCAACCTTCCAAGCATCCCATCCTTATCCAAGAATAGCCCCTCCTAGCAACACACCCAAAGTATGTGAAGCAAAGCCTCATCATCTTTGCCTCCAAAGAGCACTCAGGCTGCACCCACCCCCTCCAGGATGTATCTGTCTGTTCTCTTGGCCGTCATGGGATGTTTAGTGCTCTTCTCCAACACCACAGCTCAAAGGTGTCAATTCTTCTTCTGTCATCTACACATCTGGATCTCTGCACATGCTTCTTTCCCCCACTGAGAATTCCTCCTTGAACTTCCTTCTAAATAAATACATAAATGCAGTAGTTAACTCTTAGGCATCACCTCCTCCAGGAAGCCCGCCTATCCTTCATCTCCCACAATCGGGTTAAACCCTTCTCTCTGGACTGCCTGCCTGCACAGCCCTCTACACCTGTGCTGGTTAGAGTCTTAAACCCTATCCAATCAGGCAGCGTTGTAACTGTTTCTTTTCCTCTCTGCTCCACTGGATTGGGAGTTCTTTGAAGTCAGAGCAGGTCTTGTTCTTTATTGGGCCTCCCACTACTTCGTGTGTGTTGAATTAAAAACGCTGCAAATGGCCTCAGAATTCATCAAACACATCCTTGTCATTTTCCCTGGCAAAACTGAGCTGTCAGAGAGGAGAAGAGGGCTTCAAAGGACCGTGCTGTAAAATGATTAAAATGATAAGAGAATCAGGGTGGATCCATATTGTCCCGAGTCAATGAAGCATCCACTATATTATTGTACTTATTGGCATTTCTCCCCCCAACAAACCAATATTTATTTGATGACATCAGTACAGCAGGAGTGAGCCTTTGGGAGAGCTGAGACATGGTCTCCTTCCTACAAATGGTATGATCATATTTGTAGGGGGCTGTCAGTGAGAACACAAAACATTAGCAGATGGAGTAATGAGTGTGAACAGTGATGTATAGTGAGTGTAGAGGAGGGGTTTATTGGAAATCCTGGGGGGTACTGAAGGCTTCCCAGAAGGTTACAGGCAGAGTTCATCAAGAAAGTAGGCATTTGCAGGATTCAACAGAGTGAAGTCCAAGTGGAACTCAGCATCTTACAGTTAGAATAGCATTCCCATCTCTTTCAACACATTTTGTCCTGCAAACTATAAGTACAATCCCACAAACACTGAGCACAGTAAGTTTTCACCACCAAAGCTATCACCATAACCCCACAACTCTCAGCCTAGGAAACTGAGGCACTGAGAGGCTGTATGATTTACCCGAGGCTCTGACAGCCTAGTGGTAAGAAGCTGTGCTGCAATTCCAAAGGCACGTGGTTCAAATCCACCAGCTGCTCCACAGGAAAAGGATAGATAAGCTCCTCCAATTTGATTAACTGCCTCAGAAAACCCACTGAAGAGTCAGCTATGGGTCAGTTCCAACTCAACGGTTACACAGCAACAGCAGGTTATCAGAGGAATATTGCTGAGAGTTTTTGGAAAGAAATGAAAAGGAACTATTTTGCTCAAAAGAACCTTGTTATTAACTCAAGTTACCACTGCCTTTGGACTTTGTTGAGATCTGAGCCCCTTAAATGTGCTGTATATGGCTTAGCTGCTCAATCACCCTCTCTCATTTTATAGCTCTTTTCTCCCCCTATCATGAAGTTGCCTATTGGTCCAGTGATGAGAAATTTTTTTTATTTTATAGATGCTGATATATAACACATAATGAGCTATAATGTTAATGACTAAGGTGCAGCCAACTCAAGGCATGATCTTTTCAATTGCTTCTATTTTTTTTTCTTCTTTTTTTTCACATTGTGTGCTGTTGTGTCAGATCCGACTGGCACAGGAAGAGACCGCCCCTCCTTCCCCAGCAGAACATCTGGTGGATTCGAACTGTGAGCCTTCAGGATTGCAGCACAATTTCTTGCCACTAGATCACCAGAGCTCGCTTTAAATTGCTTCTTATACATCTGAAAGTTGGACAACAAGTAAAGATGCGACAGAAAAAAAATTCGAAGTCTTTAAATTATGATGTTAGAGAAGTGCACTCAATATCCCACGGACTGCCAAAAGAACAAACAAATCTATCATGAAGGAAACACAACCAGAGTGCTCCTTAGATGCAAGGATGGTGGAATTTCCTCTTACTATGACTATAATCAAGAGGAAGCATCCTTGGTGAGACATCATGCTGGGAAAGGTAGAGGGGTCAGCGAAAGAGAGGAAGACCTTCCAAAAGATGAACAGTGATTACTGCACTGGCTTGAGTAGGACAGAAACATTAGGATGGCACAGTACAAGGCCAGGCTCAGCTCTCTTGTTCACAGGGTCACTATGAGTTGTAGTTGACTCAAAACCATCTAACAACAGTTTACAGATGAGGAAATTCCAGCTCAGAAAAGACCAGGCAACTTGTACAAAACACACAGGTAGTCAAGAATGAAGCCAGAATCCCAACCCAGGCCTTCTACTTCCTTATGCCTCTCTTTTTGGCCCATCACTGTCTTGTTAAAGAGGGTCTGATCTGCCAGATATGTGCTGGCAGAGCTTAGCTGGACCTCCTATAGGGTTTGTAATAAAAAGTTGGAAACATCATCATGGATTCAAACTTCCTGTGTATTTTCCAGCCAGAACGAATTACAAGCATTGCTGGCAGATGAGAGAGACCAGGTAAGGATCTGGATTGTTCGACGGTTGAAGGTTATATAGGAACATATCGAGCGTGTGTCAGAACATGTAGTCGGTGCCATGGAGAGATGAATGAAATCCGGAGGAGGACATTTCTCAATGGCAGAGACCATGAGCCACATCTCTTGAGCTAGATATGGATATCCCTACACATGGAGAGCTGGTGGCCTAGTGGTAAGGAGTTGCTCTGTCAACCCAAAGGCATGTGGTTCAAATCCATCAGCTGCTCCATAAGGAAAAATACAACCGCCTCCCACGCAATTCTCAGCCTCTGAAAATGCACTGAAGGGTCAGCTCTGAGTCTATTTTGACTTGATGGCAAACATCAATACAAGATGAGAGGGAGCTCTCGTGCCTCGTAGGCAAGGAGTTGCACTGCTGAGACAAACGCAGGCAGTTCGAATCTACCAACTACTCCATGGGAGAAAGATGGGCATTCTTCTCCTGTGTGGTTTACAGCCCCTGAAAATCTGCTGGAGGGTCAGCTATGAGTTAGCTCTGGTTCAAAAGCAGTGAGTGAGTGAGTAATACAAGATGAGACACTACAGCAGATGGTTCAGCACCACGGACAGCTCCTCTGTGTCCTGGTCCTTGGAACTTGTACTCTCCTTTACTACTAGACCCTCGCTCTCCTGGTGTGTGATATATGTGTCGTAAATACGTGTTTAATTAATTTTAAAATGAAGATGTTAGTGTACACTTTTCTTCCCAAAGGTTCAGGTTCTAAGACAAGAAATGCCCACAAAGAGCTTGACTAGGACTGTGACACCCTGGTTTTCCATGGCGTTTGATGCAATCTGAAATTCCAGACCACACTTGAAGGAAAAACAGGCTATCAACCCTTTCACCATCGACTGGATCCCAAGTCCACTTCCTCAAAAGGAATTCAGACTTAAGGGTCAGACGTGGAGAGAACAGAATCAACTCTGTCAATCTCTGAAAGATCAAGGTGCAGAGAGAGAAAGAGAGAGAGAAATATCAATTTGGTTTGCATTGGGAAGTTGAGAAAATTCTCAATTGTGATTATTTAATTGTTAATTGCCATTAACATCTTCATTATCCAGTGATGCCGTAACAGAAGCATCACATGTGCATGCCCTTAAAAAAGTTAAATTTATTCTCTCATAGTTTAAGAGGCTACATGTCCAAAGTTGGGGTGCTGGCTTCAGGGAGAGCTTACTATCTCTGTCAGTTCTGAAAAAGATTCTTTATCTCTTTGAGGTCTTGTGCAATCTTTATGTGGCTTGGCATCTCTCTTCCTTCCTCTCATTGCTCATTTGCTTGCTTAATCTCTTTTATATCTTGAAAGGCATTGACTTAAAATATGTTGTTGTTGTGGTTGTGGTTGTTGTTGTTGCTGCTATTAGGTGCTGTCGAGTCAGTTCAGACTTATCCCAACACCATGAACAACAAATCTGAACCTTTCCTCATCATGTACCATCCTTGGAATCTCTGTCATACTACTGTTGTTGTTATGTCCCGTCAAGTCACCAGCGATTTATAGCTACTCTATAAACAACAGCTCTATAACCTGCTCTATCCTGTGCCAGTCTTATTGTCTCTGACATATCTACCTCCAACCCCAGTCACTGAATTAATCCATCTCATCCAGGGTCTTCATCTCTTGCGCTGTCCCTCCACCCTCCCAAGCATGATGTTCCCCTCCAAGGACTGGCCCCTCCTTGCAATATGTCCAAATTAAATCAGACAGAGCTTCAGAATCGTTGTCCCCAAGAAGCAGTCTGGTCTCGCCCTCTCTAGGATGATCCTGTTTGTTCTCCTAGAAGTCTGTGGTATATTCAATACTCTTCTCCAGCACCACAGCTCAAAGACATCAATTCTCCTTCTTTGTATTTTTGATTAAGATTTTAATGAAAGTTTATTGAGAACTTAAGATTTCCATTCATTCATTGTTGCACATTTTCCTCCCTGCCTACCTCTTCTCCCAGTTCATTTTTTCTCTTTGAAAATAAAAAAAAATCTTTCATTGTTATACAATCTCCCCAAGTCTACTTTACTATGTAGCTCTTATTCTGGACTCTTGTCATGCAAATAATACCTAATCATATATTCCTTTTAAACAGTTATCTCCCTGATCTGCTTCAATGTCATGTACATTATATATCCTCTGTTTTCTTAGGTCATTGCCAACCCCGATGACAGTCCTGTTTTATAACAGTGGCATTATGCAGTATTTGACCTTATGTGACTGAAATATTTCACTCAGCATGATGTCTTCCAGGATCACCCATTTTGTATAATATTTCATGAGTTCCTTGTTTTTCAGTGCTGTGTAATATTCCATTGTGTGAATATACTACAGCTTCTCTATCCATTTGTTTGTTGATGGGCACTTGGGTTGTTTCCAACTCCTTGCTACTGTGAACAAAGCAGCAATAAACATGAGTGTGCATATATCTGCTTTGGTGGCAGTTATGGTCTCTTTGGGGTATGTTCCCAGTAGTGGAAATGAGGGGGTCAAATGGTATTTCTATTTGCAACTTTTTGAGAAAGTGCCATACTGCCTTCCAGAGTGGTTACACCATTTTACACTTCTGCCAACAGTGAATAATGGTTTCAGTTTTTCTACAACCTCACCAGCATTTGTTGTTTGCTGCTCTGGTGAATTTTGCTATTGTTACTGTTACTGCGGTGGGATGATATATCATAGTTGTTTTTATTTGCATCCTCTTAGATCTAGGGATTTTGAACATTTCTTCATGTTTGCTCACCATCTGAATGTCTTCTTTGACGAAATGTCCATATTCTGTGCCAATTCTGCAATTGGATTGTTTACTTTTATTTTGTTGTGGTGCTCAAGTAGTCTATAAACTCTAGATATAAGTCCCTTAACAGCTATGTCATTACCAAATATTTTTTCCCAGTCTGTGGCTTCACTTTTTACCCTGTTGGAGAAGTTTTTGGTTGTGCATAGGGATTTGATTCTTAAAAAGTCACATTTATACGTTTTATCCTCTCCTGATTGGAGGTTTTTCAGGGTGCCTGGAAGACTGTTCATGTTGTGGATTAGGGCTTCTAGAGTTCTTCCAAGCTTTTCTCTAATGAAGTTTATAGTCCTTGGTTTTAGTCCTAGGTCCTTGAGTTGGGTTTTTTTTTTGTTGTTGTTTTTTCTGTGTTTTATTTTTCATATGGTGTAAGTTGTGGGTCTTGCTTGAGTTTTATGTAGATAGTTTTCCAATTTTGCCAACACCATTTGTTAAAAGGGCTGCCATTTCCCCACTTAACTAATTTATCTCCTTCTCACAAATCAGTTGACCATAGGTAGATGGGCTGATTTCTGGGTTCTCAATTGTATTCCATTGATCTATGTGTCTGTCATTGTACCAGTATCACGTTGTCTTGACCACCACGGCAGTGTAGCGTGTTGTTATGTGCCGTCAAGTCGCCTAGCAACCCTATGTACAACAGCCATAAACTCTGGTCTATCCTGTGCCAGTCTCACTGTCTCCAACACACCTACCCCCATTACCGCAATCACTGAATCAATCCACCTCATAGAGGGGCTTCCTCTCCTGTGCTGTCCCTCCACCCTCCCAAGCATGACGTCCCTCTCCAAGGACTGGTTCCTCCTTGCAACATGTCCAAAGTATGTCAGACGAAGCTTCAGAATCGTTGCCTCCAAGAAGCAGCCTGGTTTAACCCTCTCCTGGATGAACCTGTTCGTTTTCTCGGCAGTCCATGATATGTTCAATACTCTTCTCCAACACCACAGCTCAGAGTCATCAATTCTCCTTCTATCCTCCCTAGTAATTTTCCAGCTCTCTGATGCATAGCAAGTGACTGCAAAGACCATGGCCTGTATCAGGCTCACCTTAGTTGCCAGAGTGACACCATTGCTCTTTAGTACTTTGTAGATATCCCTAACAGCAGACTTTCCCATTGTAATACGTTTTTCCATTTCCTGGCTGTTGGTGCCAAGGGTGTTGACTGTGAAGCCAAGCAAACTAAAGCTGTTAACAATCTCAATCTCTTCACCATCCATCCTGATGCTGCCAATTGGCCCAGTGGTGTGTAGTAGGAGTTGAAATCAGAAAGTGAGATGTTTCCTACCTTGTTTCTCTTTTTAAGAAGTGCTTTGCTTATTCAGGGTCTCTTTCCATTCCAAATAAAATTGGAGATTGCCTTTTCCATCTCGTTGAAGAATGGAATTAGTATTTGTATTGGGACTGCATTAAACGTGTAAATTGCCTTTGGTAGTATTTTCATTTTCACAATACTGAGTCTTCCTATCCAAGAGCAAGGTATATTTTTCCATTTCTTCATGTCTCTTTTTGTTTCTTGCAGTAATGTTTTATAATTTTCTTTTAACAAATCCTTTGTGTTTCTAGTTAGATATACTCCCAAATATTTAATCTTGTGATTAGCTATCAATTCTCCTATCATCCCTAGTCATTTTCCAGCTTTCCGATGCATAGCAAGTAACTGTCATACTATATTCCATAGTAATATTGCCTCATTAACATAATCAAGAAAATCCATCCCCAAATGGGATTAAAGGCACAGGAATAGAAGATGTACAGTGCATATTGTTGGGAGACACAGTTCAATCCATTGCACCAACCACTGACACATCTCCATTCTAAGCATATTTACAAGTGTGCTTTCAACTGTATTCTGAAAGTGTGGTCTATCCAAGCATACAGAGAGATAGGCACCATTAGAAGAGGAACATAAGCCTCAGATAGGTGAAATGACTCAGAAAACACTGCACAGCAATGAAATTAAAGAAAGGAACCTTGGTAGCATCATTGCTAATGTATTGTACTACTAACTAAAAGGCTGGCAGTTCAAATCCATCATCAGTGGTCAAGACGTATATTGATTTTTCTCCCCAATTCAACTGCATATCTCCTGTTACCAATTGTCTATTTCCCACCTCTAACAAGTGGACCTGAATAAGTAATCGAGTCCATTCTGACATGTTAGAGTGGAACTGTGTTTCACAGAGTTTTCAATAGCTGATTGTTCACAAACAGATCACCAGGTCTTTCTTGTGAGGTACCTGTGAGTGAACTTGAACCTCTTTGGTTCAAACAGAGCCAGGAAACTGTTTGCATCACCCAAGTGCTCCCATATCACAGTTGTTGTCATTATTGTTGTTGCAAGGTTCCATCACGTTGCCTACAAGTCACAGCAACGCTATGAACAACAGATCTGTCTGAACCTTGCCCTATCCTTCACCTTCCATATGATCTTTCAACCCATCTTGTTAAGAAGGTCTTCCTCCCTTTCTCTGACCTTCCGCCTTTCCCAGCGTGATATCCTCATCCAAGAACCAAATTCTCTTGACAACATGCCCAAAGTATATGTGAGACCAAGTTTCACCATCCTTTCCTCTAACGAGCATCCTTGGCTGCACTACCTCCAAGACGGACCATTCTTTTGTCATTCAGGAGTTATCCCACACTCTTCTCCAACACTGCAACTCAAAGACTTTGATTCTTCCTCTGCCATCCTTATTCTTTTCTATCAGTCCAATGGTGAGACATCTCATTTTTAATCTTGAGGTTAAGATGAAAACCATATTGTAGGCTGCAATTTATTGTAGGTTCCTTTTAGTGGCTTCACTGTGCTAAGTGTCCACAGTCATCGCATATCCTTATTATTATTATTGATACACGAGCCCCCTAACCTTCTCCCTATCCCAGCCTAGACCTCCAGCTTTAGCTCTAGAAATACAATATTTTTGCCTGGCGTGTGGCTATTCACAGTGATATTTAACCTTCTTATTCTGGCATTGGTTGGACAATCTCCTCTGGTGTGTTTCCTGCCACTGAAATCCTGCTGGAGAGTCAGCTGTGGGTCAGTTCTGAACCAAAGGTATGCAGTTCAAATCCCCCAACTTCTCTGTGGGAGAAGGATGAGCAATGTCCTCCTATGCAGTGTACACCCTTTGAAAACTCACCAGAGCCTCAGCTATGAATGGATTACTGCTCGATGGGTCATAATAATAACAACAACATAAAGGTGCTTACTCATCTTAGTTTCTTCTTGAAGGTTTTTACACATCTTAGTTTCTTGTTAATAAAACCAGGGGAGTCATATCATATGCAATACACTCACTTAATCGTTGAACATCATTTCACAGGTAAGGGAAGCAAAGAGTGGACACTGACGTGATTTGCCGAAGATTCCAAAAACTAAATACAGCAGGACAGAAAATGCAAATCTTGTGGTCCCGCCGCCGGCCCAGTGCCCTGAGAATGTCCAGGTCTGTATCTTAATCTTGCCTACATCATCTGTACTTTGTACACCAGTAGCCCCCAGCCCAAGGGAGCTCAGCATCCCAATCAGATCTGTGGAGATCCCAGGGAGCACCCAGCTGCAATCCCTCTCCCCAGAGACCTGACAAGAGAAAAAGCTGACTGGAGAGAGATGGTAATTTCCTGTAAGTCAATGACGGGATGAGAAATGGTGCCGGGATGAAATATGTCCCATCTCCCACTCCGCTTGGATGCAAGCCCAGGAGATGTGGCATGCCGGGACTGGGCTGAGGTGAGGAGGAAGGAGGTGGGGAGAAGGACAGTGGATGCAGGGCAGACAGTAGGGCAAGTGGAAGGGGTGAGAAGGGTTCTTGAATGTGAGATCTGGGACCTTGTGGTAGGTATAAAAGAACCCCATTTCCTCCTTTATCCATGTGAGGCTGGGACTGGACCAGCCTTCCCACTGCCAGGGGAAGAAATGGTGCAATACATGTGTAGTTTACAGTAATAGCTGCTAATACGAACTAGTAATTTGAAGTTAGGAGTTCTACCACTACCTCTGCCATTGCAGGAAGAAAGATGGGCAATCTCCTCCCATGTGGTTTACTGCCTCTGAAAAGCCACTGGAGGGTCAGCTTTGACCAGACGGTACACAACCACCACCACCACCATGGTGTCGGTGTCAATCCCAATTCTTAACACCCTTTTAGGGCAGAGTAGAATTGCCCAATAGGGTTTCCAAGTTTACAGCCTTTACAGAAGCAGCGAGCCATGTCGCCCTCCCACAGAGCAGCTTTGGGGGTTCAAACCACTGACCTTTGAGTAAGTAGCTGAACACGCAAATACTAAGTCTCCAGGACTCCTCTCTGAAGACCCAGAGGGGTATAATCCCTGAGCTATGAAGCTTGGGTGCCACTTCCTCTCTTACTGAGTCTAAGCTTGTCATCTTCAAATCAACCTGCCAAAGGTTGTTCGATGCCAACAAGTCAAACATGACTCATAAAGAGTCTGTGAACAGATCTGAACCCTGCCCGATCTTGCACCATCCTCATCCTTTCTGATACGCTCAAGTCCCACCCTGAGGGTCTTTCGCTCTTCAGCTGACACTCCACGATTCTGTAAAGCACGTGTCTACAAGTCACCCCAGTTAAGAATAGCAAATTCACCAGAGCAGCAGACATCAAATGCTGGCGAGGTTGTGGAGAAACTGGAACCCTTATTCACTGTTGGTGGGAGTGTTAAATGGTGCAACCACTGTGGAAGGCAGTATGGCGCTTTCTCAAAAAAGATGCAAATAGAGATACCATTTGACCCAGCAATTCCACTACTGGGAATTTACCCTAAAGAGACCATAACTGCCACCCAAGCAGAAATATGCACATCATGTTTATTGCGGCTTTGTTCACGATAGCAAAGAGCTGGAAACAACCCAAGTGCCCATCAACAAAAGAATGGACAGAGAAGCTGTGGTATATTCACATAATGGAATGCTATGCTGCACTGGAAAAAACAAGGAACTCATGAAATATTATGCAAAATGGATGACCCTGGAGGACATTATGCTGAGTGAAATATCTCAGTCACAAAAGGACAAATATTGCATAGGGCCACGGTTATAAAATGGGACTGACATCAGGGTTGAGGGAAGACAGAAAAGGAGGGGAGTAATGATGTATATTGCATTGAAACAGATGAGGGAGAGAACTGTTTAAAGGGATATGAATGGGTGTTCTTGTCATTACAGAAGTCAAGAGTGAAGGCTGCATAGTGGAGTGGTCTTGGGGGGGAAGGGATTGCATAACAATGAAAGAGTTTTTCTTTTTCTTTTCAAGGAGAAGAGTGAAAGAGGGGGAGGGAGTAGGCAGGGAGAAAAGTGCAACAGTGAATGCCTGAAAACCCTAAGTCTCTGTAAATTTTCACTAAAATTAATTAAAAAATTAAAAAAGAAAAAAAAAGCACATGTCTAGGAAGGAACTTAGGGAAAGTTGGCAATAAAATAAAACCCAATGTGAACCGGCTGGGTTGGGTGAAATAGTGACTACGCACTTAGCCTCTAAAGTGCCCGGATGTTCCTTCCACCCATTCACCCTTTCTGAGCCTCAGTGTTTCTTCTGCAGATGGGTCTATGTTACAATCTTCAGCATACTGAACAGAGCTGCCATTTACACCTTAGTATGAATAAAAGGACTCTGGGCAGACTCTTTACAAGAACAGGAGGGAAATAGTATTTGTTGCCCATTAACTGTGTAGCATGCACTTTTCTAAGCATTTTGAACTCAAGATTATTTATACTAAAAACTGTGACGTTTCAAGCACGGGAAACAAATGCACAGAAACAGGTTTTTACCCCAAAGCTCTCTTTAGGTCCTCGAATCTTACTGCTTACATACATTACTTCACGGAGCTCAAAGTGGTCTATATGCCACGAAAATTAGCTTAGAATGGCTGCTGGCCGAGCACGTATCAAACCATTTTATTAAAGTAAGACGAGATTCCAATTTTTTGGAACCACACAAGATGCCAATTCCTGACTCAGCATGCGAGCCGCCTCACAGGGGTGGCCAAAGCTGCTGGCCCACTTTGTGAACTGAGTTCTCAAGCAATAGCCTTCCGCAGATGGACTGTGAGAGGGATGTGACATTCACATAGGCCTTGTGGCAGAATATCCAGCTGCAGGGTGGAGAATGGAGTGGAAGGAGGGAAGCTGGAGGTAGATTTTAAGCCTCCTGGTCCCTTTGAGCTCAAACACCTCCTGATTTGAGCCTTGAGGACCTACTCCCCCTCCGCAGCAAACTGGAGGACTAGAAGGAGATGGGAGTCTTCTAACCCCGCCCCCCTCCCTGGCTTAAAAAGGAGCATCAGCTTTGAGGCAGGCTGTGCTTAAAAATGATGTTCTGAGCAGCCACTCAGTATTCCAGAGACCATGCTGGATTCAATACATCAAAGGTTGAAGGATCATATAGCCCCATTAGCTACAAAGTTTAATTTCCCTTCGGGGCTGGTGGTTACAATGAAACTACAGCAGCAATTACAACTTCCCCTTCACTGACAACCTGCTCAGATCAATAACAGCCGCGTGGCTGGGATCAGCCTCATTCGTCAAGAGACTCTGGCCCACCCACGGCCCGTTGCTGCCCACCAGCCACCCTCCTGGCTGGGTGATGGGGAAAGAAGTGTGGGGTACCTCCCAGGACTTCAGGTGTTGCCCCTGGTTTTGTAGAAAGGGAACCTGAGGTTGAGACAGGGAGAGATGTCATTAGTTAATTAATCCACCGCACATTTTATCATGTGTCAATCCTTCTAAGCCTTGGGGATATGGCTGTGAATGAGGCAAACACAGGGTTCATCTTCATGAAGAAGGAGAGGTGAACAGGCAAACAAACAAGTCAGGTTTAAGGCTGGTGATGAGCTTCTTAAGCAGAGGGATCATAGATGCTGCTGTGGTGACAGGTCAGCAGAGACAAAGGAAGAGGAACCACGTGAAGTTCTGGGAAGAAGATACCTCAGGAAGAGAAAACAGTCAAGTTCAAGACCCTGAAGAAGGAGAGGAAAGGGGAAATTGAAGTGGAACTTCATGAATGACGGGGGAGGAGAGTCTTGGTAAGGGCAGGGCAGCAGGGGCCAAGTGGTGGTGGTGGTGCTGTGAGGTGCTGTTGAGTTGACTATGACTCACAGTGACCCTATGAACGACAGATCTGAACCCTGCACTATCTGTGCCGGCCTCATGAGCTCTGACTCACCTGAGCCCATCACTGCAGCCACTGTATCACTCAATCGAGTTGAGGACCATCTTCTCTTTTACTGACCCTCCACCTTTCCTAACATGATGTCCCTTTCCAAGGAAGAGCCTCTCTTACCAACAAGCTCAAGGGTTGGGAGACGAAGCTTCACCATCTTTGCCCCCAAAGAGCACTCTGGCTACACTTTTTCGAAGACATAGCTGTTTATTATCTTGAAAGTCTATGGACTATTCTCCAACACCACGGCTCAAAGGTGTCGAATCTTCTTCTGTCATCCTTATTCATTTTCCAGCTCTCAAAAGCATAGCAGGTGACTGGAAAGACCATGACTCGAATCATAGGTACCTTAGTCTTTAAACTGATATCATTGCTCCTCAGGACTTTGGAGAGGTCCTTTAAAGCAAATTTCTCCAATGTTATAATGTCTCCTGATCTTGTTACTGCTGGTTCCAAGGGTGTAGACTGTGGATCCAAGTAAGATACAATCAGGACCCAAGGAGAATGGTTGTCTCAGATCATACATGGTAATCTTGAAATGGAGCTAAGGTCTCCTGAATGCCCAGTGTCTGAACACTGGCAAGCTACAGGATCTTCTGGTCATGGTCAGAGGACTAAAGGTAATGGGTCTTGTTCTACTGTGGACAGATGAGTGGGAGGACATGCAGAACTCATAGGTACTTGCACAATGTGAGCTGGGGTATTACCATCCTCACTGGTTTCAGGGAGGCCACTGTTTTCCAAGGCCTGTTCCCTCACTGTGAGTCTGGAGTCCCAGAGTCCTTGGTTAATGCTTCATTCGACAAAAGGGGGAGTCAAGAGGGAGAGCAGCTGTGTCGCCATCCAAGGCTGGCTTTGGACAGCCTCCTCTCTCCCAGCTGAGTCTCCATTTCCAGACCTAAGTCCAGCTTAATCTCAACCCAAAGCCGCTCCTCCAGAGACTTTTAGCAAAGACCAATGTGGCCTCTTGCAAGGTTATTATGAGACCTGAACAGGGTGCGTTGGGAGAGAGAACTCCTTTTCCTGTCCTTTCACTCATGCTTTCATTCAACTTTCAGTCCATCTTCTTTTCAATCCTTTTCCTCTTTCAGCCTGTCACCCCCTCCTCCCCCCGATATATTCATAATTCTTACGCTCCTGTTCTAGCCTAGACTGTGGGAACCTATTGAAGAGGCCAAACACCTTCAGACAGAAAGGCAAGTATGAGGACCATGAACACAGACTAAGGAAACCAAAACAAATTAAATGATGTTTGTACCACGTATGCCTCCCCCTGGGCTTTGATTAGCCTTGCCTTTCCTGCACTGATATTCTCAAACAATCGCACTCTGGTCTTCTCGAGGGTAAGATGCATATCCCAAAAGTCTTTGCTCCCGGACCCAGGATAGTGTCATTCACTGACTGACCAATCACATGAGAGCCTGAAGTCGAGGGACAGCGTTTCTGACCTTGACTCTCAGCTCCACTGTGTATCAGCTGTGCAACATTGAGTAAAAGAATTAACCTCTATGAGCATTGGTTCACCTGGAAAAAAAAATAATGGAGATCTACAGAGTGACTGACTCTCTTTTGGTGATTTTGGGGAAGACTCAAGACTTGAGTGTGCTGAAATTCTCTTCCCCTAGGAAGATTTCTGAAGCTGGGCTCTAGGCAATTTATGCCCCTCTTTCTTAAGCCTCATTTGTCACTTTTGCATGACTTTAGTTTGCAAAAGTCCCGATGGGCACAGAAGCCCAAAAGAAGGTGAGCTCCCACCTCCCCAAGAGTTGAGAGGAAAAGAGGAGAGAGAAGAGGTAGGAGGTGGGCCCTCTGTCCAGCGGGCAGATCACAAAGCCAACCCAGTGGGGTATTTTAGGGAAGGAAAGGAAAGCAACATCATGATAGGTGGAGAAAAGATTGAAGTTGTCAATTATTTCACCTTGGATCCACAATCAATACCTCAGTACTTGTTGTTGTTGTTGTTGTTGTTGTTGTTATTGTGTACTATAGAGTGAGAACTGACCCCTAGCTAACCCTCTGGTGTGTTTTCAGAGGGAGTTAAACACAAAGGAGGAGATCATGCATACTTCTCCCTCAGAACAGCTGGTGGGATTTGAACCGCATGCCATTGGGACTAGAGCACAGCTTCTTGCCACTAAACCACCAGAGCTCCCTCGATACTGGTCGTCAAGAAATCAAAATATATGTTGCATTGGAAAAGGCTGCTATCAAAGACCTCTCCCAAGTACTAAGGAAGGAGCAGTGATGTTCATTTAAAGACAAAGGTATGTGTGATTCAAGCTATGGTCTTTTGGATCTTCTGATCTGCATCTGAGAGCGGAACAATGAGTAACGACAGAAGAAGGATCAATGCCTTTGAGTTGTGGTATTGGAGTACTGACTGTCCCATGGACTGCCAAAAGGATAAATGTATGTTTGGAGCAAATGCAACTTGAGTGCTCCTTAGAGATAAGGACAGCAAAGCTAGGTCTCATACATTCTGGGCATGTTGTTTGAAGAGGCTATTCATTGATAAAATGACATCATGGTTGGAAAGGTGATGGTCCGTGAAAGAGAGGAAGATCTTCAATAAGATAGGCTGACATTGCTGTGGCTGTGGGTCCAAGTGTGTCAGGGAAGATGAGAGGGGTATAGGACAAGATTCAGACCTGTTGTTCATAGAATTTTTCTTGACTCAGTGGTATCTGCATGTCTGACATATTTGGGGCACGTTTCAGGGAGGGACCAGTCCTTGGAGAGGGACACCATGCTTGGAAGGGTGGAGGGAGGGAGAAAGAGAGGAAGACCCTCGATGAGATGGATTGACTCAGTGACTGGGGTAACGAGGGTAGGTGTGTCAGAGACAGTAAGGTTGGCACAGGATAGAGCAGGGTTCAGGGCTATTGTATGCAGTGTTGCTATAAGTCGCAAGTGACTTGATGACATATAATAACAACAACGGTACCTAACAACAAAAGGAGGAACTGGCAATACATGCACACACTGGCAAAGTGAAGTGGTTGTGTTATGACAGTAATGGTATCATTTTCTGGTCATGAAATACGGTGCCAAGCCAACGGAAAATGCCTTAGAAGAATTCATTCATAGAACGCTGATTTGGACCTAAGTAGGAGGAAGGAAGCATCACTGGGTCCCCAACACCCTTCAAGTTCTCATGTGGCAAAGGATACACTCTCACTCCACGGAGGGACGGACCACTCAGGGCGATAAAGCAAAGTGGAAGGAACTCGGACGGCCTTATTCAGCCCACTGATAAACATGTGTGTTGCCCTCCTGTTCTCACCTGCCATCCCATGTAGTCCTCCACAGCTCTGAGAGGTGAATGAATGTACCCACTGAGCATCTGGGAATGTTTAAGTTCAGAGAACAGAAATAACCATGTTACATAGCAGAGTCGTATGGATGCTCCGATTTCCCCCCAACGCCCCCCCAAAATACTCTTCCTTTGAAAAAAAAGGCTAAAGAAAATAGAGCATTATGGTCTGTGTAACTCACATCCCACCCTAAGGTGGACATCTCTATTGGACACCTTACTGCAAAGCCTTCATTCATATACCTCTGCTAAATACACTCCTCCAACGCAGCTCTCAGATACGGGAAGACAGGTACCTTTCCTAGTCCTGGGAGTATGTACCTACTTATTTATTAAGTACTACTGGCACTCCGGTGGCCTGGTGGCAAGAAGCTTCGCTGCAATCCCAAAGGCACTGCAGTTCGAAGCTACCAGCTGCTCCATGGGAGAAGAATGGGCAATCTTCTCCCATGTGATGCCAGAGGGACAGCTGTGGGTTGGTTCCGACTCTACGGCACATAACAACAACATTGATTGAATATAGAGAGCAATGATGGCATAGTGGCAAGAAGCTGTGTTGCAATACTGAAGGCACATGGTTCAAATCCACCAGCTGCTCCATGGCAAAAGGATGAGCAATGAGCAATCTTCCCCTGTGTGGTTAGTTGCCTCTGAAAACCCACTGCGTCAACTACGGGTCATTTCCAACTTGACCCACAACAAAGAACAATATCGATTGAATATAGGTATATTATTTTTTAAAATTGTGATTTTAGTGAAAATTTACAGAAAGGATGGGTTTTCATTCGTGATACACATTTTTCCTCCCTCCTCCATTCACTCTGTACTGCACATCCTGTTTCAGATTGTCAACTGCTATACATACAAAGTCCAACTGCCCATTCCCTCCATATGGTCCTTTCTTTTTCCCAGTCCAGCGTTGTTCTAATGTGTTGTCAAGTCACCTGTGACTCATAGTGACCCTATGTACAATAGCCCTAAACCCTGCTCTATCCTGTGCCAATTTTACTGTCTCTGACACACCCATCCCGATTACCCCAGTCACTGAACTGATCCATCTCATCGAGGGTCTTCCCCTCCTGCACTGTCCCTTCATTAATGATTCATTCTTTCCCTGTTCTTCTCTCCCCACTGGCCATTCTATTTTTTTACAACAGTGGGCTTATTGTAACATTTGTATATTGCAATATAATATTCTGTGATATTTTCCTTTTGTGACTGAGGTATTTTACCCAGCATACCATCTTCCAAACTCATCCATCTTGCTTTACAAGTTTTTACGTGTTTTTATAAGCTTGTTGCTTTTCAGTGTTGTATAATATTCCATTGTGTGGATGTTCCACAGTTTTTTCTATCCATTCATTTGGTGATAGGCACTTGGGCTGCTTCCATCTCTTCGCTATTGTGAATAAGGCTGCAATAAACAAAGGTGTGCACACATCTGTCTTCACTGCAGCTCTGATTTCTTTAGGGTATATTCACAGTAGTGGGATAGCTGGTATTTCTATTTTCAACTTTTTGAGAAACACCAGACTGTCTTCCATAGTGGTTGTATCCTTTTACATTCCCCCCAGCAGTGAATGAGAGTTCCACTTTCTCCAAACACGAGCCAGTATTTATTGCTTGCTGCCCTATTGTTGCTGGAGATGATATCTCATTGTTTTTCTAATGAAAATAGGTATATTCTTGAATGAATTTAGGGAATCTTTAACTAAATCAGAGGAATAAAAGGAACTATCAGAATTTAACACCAGGTCTTTCAACTCCTATGACATCTCCTATTTGGTGGGATTAAGGATATTTTGCTTTGCCTCTTTGAGCATTGGTTTCTTTCTCCCTAAAACAAGGTTAGCCTATTTATGAGCTCAGAATCATAAATTCATATATCTCAGTGATATCAACCAGATAAATAAACTTTGTGTAGACACAACAGAATATTTGTCAGCAATAGAAAGAATGAACTATAACTGTTGTTGTTGTTATGTGCCGTCGAGTCGCTTGTGACTCATAACGACCCTATATACAACAGCCCTAAACTCCGCTCTGTCCTGTGCCAATCGGACTGTCTCTGACACTCCCATCCCGATTATCCCAGTCACTGAATCAATCCACCTCATAGAGGCCTTCCTCTCCTGCGCTGTCCCTCCACCCTCCCAAGCATGGTGTCCCTCTCCGAGGACCTGTCTCTCCTCACAACATGTCCAAAGTATGTTAGACGGAGCCTGAGAATCCTTGCCTCCAAGGGGCCACCCGGTTTAACCCTTTCCAGGACAAATCTGTTTGTTTTCCTAGCAGTCTATGGTATTCTCAATACTCTTCTCCAGCACCACAGCTCAAAGGCATCAATTCTCCTTCTATCCTCCTTGGTCATTGTCCAACTCTCTGATGCATAACAAGTGATTGCGAAGACCATGTGGACATAGTAGAAAAGCATTATTTTAAGTGAACTGGGCCAAACAAGAGAAGGCTGAGCTTCTGTCATACGACATCGAAACTAAAAAATGCGAACTTGTGAGACAGAACTTCCATGAGTCATCGCTGAAAGCTGACATTGAGAGTACAGGAGTAGTTAGCGTGGTGTGAAGGGATGCTTTGGTGAGACGAAAATGTTCTATATATTGATAGGTACACAACTGGACATTTGCAAAGCCCACGAAGCTTCGCATTTTAAAAGGTGATGTTTATTACAGATAAATAATACCTCAATAAATCTGGCTTTTGCAATAAAGACTATTATGAAGACAAGGTTCTGATATTTGCAACTAACCTGAGATATAGTTGCCTGACCCTCCGGCAGGTTTTCAGAGGCAATAAATTGCACAGGAGGAGATTGCCCATATTTCTCCCTCAGAGCAGCTGATGGACTCAAACCATGTGCCGCTGGGTTGGCATCTCAGCTCCTTACCACATGGCCACCACACCACCCTCAAGACATAGCAAGTGTTAGTTAGCTTCTTCTGCCCCAAAGAATAGGTAGAACTGGGTTGCTATATCCCCTTCAACCAGTAGGTGTCGCTAGCAGAAATATGCCATCTTTCAGTCTGGCAGTTCCATTCCATTCACACTGTGAACAAGTGAATAAAATAAACATATATCCAAACTGTGGTGCTGGAGAAGAGTATTAAATGTACCATGGACTGCCAAGAAAACAAACAGATTCACCCTGGAGAGGGTTAAACCAAGCTACTCCTTGGAGGCAAGGATTCTGGGGCTTTGTCTGACATACTTTGGGCATGTTGTAAGGAGGGAGAGGGACACCATGCTTGGGAGGGTGGAAGGACAGCGTAGGAGGGGAAGACCCTCTATGAGATGGATTGATTCAGTGACTGGGGTAATCGGGATGGGTGTGTCAGAGGCAGTGCGATTGGCACAAGATAGAGCAGGGTTTAGGGCTGTCGTACATAGGGTCGCTATGAGTAGCAAACAACTCGACGGCACGTAACAACACACAACAACATAGTCAAACTGTATCACACACACACACACACACACACACATTTTCTACTAAAAACAGAAACTACTAGCGCACTCCAACAAATTAACTGTAGGTGGCAAGACTGACCCTCTCTATTGTCCAAGTAAGCAATATAATGAACTTCAAATAATTGCAATGAGATTCAAGATGGCACTGGGATGCGTGTGATATTTCATGTTCTTCCATGGATTCCCCTATTGGACCTGGCTAAGCTGTTTCTTGGAATCTTCCTGCCCACCGAGTTCAAACTCAGTAAAGCCAGGACTATGAGTTGTAGCAAACTTTGAGATTAGGTGGACATGCTCCTCCCTGGCCCCTCAGACATGTGTCTCTTCCAATAACAAGGTTTTCTCTAAGAGAAAGTCATGTGTTAAATAGAAGATTTGCTTGAGCGAGTAACTGAAATCCTAAGCGAAATCATATTAAGGCGGTAATATTTATTATATCCATAAAGCAACCTGTGCAGGCGATGTGCAGGGGCCAGATGGAAGACCCAGATGTGCAGGGAGCCAAATCAAGCCTGTCAGAAGGGGAGGGAGGGCTGGGCCTGTGAGTCAAAGTCCCTCAGCCGGGGAAGAAGTAGAGACGGATATGGTCAGTGGTGAGGCCCTCTGGCAGCGTGAGGGGCATGAGATTTCAGAGGAAAAGGAAGGAGGGTTTCCTCCCATAGCAGTGACTGCTGACATAGTCCAGGGTGATGCAGGAGTGAAGGGACTAGCTGGGGGTGGGGGGAAAGGAGCATGATTTATAAACAGGACCTGGAGGCTGGGGGAAGGAGGGAAGGATAAGAGGAAGACAGAAGGGGAGGGGGGAAATCGAAAGGGAAGGGCAGAGAAAGAAGAGGGCTTCCCAAGTACAGCTGCCCGAGTTACTGACTGCTCAAGGGTATCTAATCAATGGAGAAAGTGGAGGCTGAAGTCCAATTCACACTGTGCTCTGCTTTGTTGGGTTTGGGGTTGGTTTTTTGTTTTTATTTAATTGTGAGGCCATCATCAGAACAGAACAAGGAAACACTGCATGGTTCAAAATAGGGAAGGCTCTAAGTTAGGGTTGTATTCTGTCTCCATATCTTTTCAATCTATATGCAGAACAGATCATCCATGAGGCTGGGCTGTATGAGGAGGAATGTGGCATCAGGATTAGAGGAAGATTCATCAGTAATCTGCATAATGCAGATGACACAACCCCTGCTTGGTGAAACTGAGGAGGACCTGAAGCGCTTGAGGCAGAAAATCAAGGACTGTAGCCTTCAATATGGATTGAAGCTCAACATCAAGAAAAACAAAGATTCTCACCACTGGGCCAAATGGTAGCATCATGATGGATAGTGAAGAGATTGAGATTGTTAACAGTCTTTGTTTACTTGGCTCCATAATCAACACTGAAGCCAGGAAATTAAGAGATGAATTGCACTGGGAAAAATCTGTTGTCAGGGACCTCTCCAGAGTACTGAAAAGCAGTGATGTCAGTCTAGAGACTAAGGTGTGCCTGATCCAGGCCATAGTCTTTGCAATTGCTTGCTATGCGTCAGAGAGCTGGACAATGACTACGGTTGTTAGGAGAATTGATGCCTTTGAGTTGTGGTGCTGGAGAAGAGTGTTGAATATACCTTAGACTGCTAAGAGAACAAACAGGTTCATCCTGGGGAAGGTGAAGCCTGGCTGCTCCTTGGAGGTATGGATTCTGAAGCTTCATCTGACATACTTTAGACATGTTACATGAAGGGACCAGTCCTTGGAGAGGATGTCATGCTTGGAAGGCTGGAGGGACAGCTCAGGAGAGGAAAACCCTTGATGAGATGGATTGATTGAGTCACTGGGGCAATAGGGGTAGGTGTGTCAGAGACAATAAGGTTGGCACAGGATAGAGTAGGGCTTACGGTTGTTGTACATAGGGTCACTATGAGTCACAAGCAATTCGATGTCACATAACAATAACATTGATATTTTAACAAAAGTTTACAGAAAACTTGGATTTCCATTCATTCATCATTGCACATTTTCCTCCCTACCCACCCTAGCTCACTTTTCTCTTAAAAAAAAATACCTTTCATAGTTGCACAATTCCCCTCCCCCTGTCCACTTAGTTATGCAGCTTTTATTCTGAATTGTTGTCATGCAAATAATACTTAATCATGTATTCCTTTTCAATAGTTCTTCCCCTCATCTATTTCAATGCAGTGTTCATTATTTATCCCCTCTTTTCTTAGTTTTTCCCCCAGCCCCTATGTCAGTCCTGTTTTATAACAGTGGCATTGTGCAGTATTTGTCCTTTTATGACAGAGATATTTTACTCAGTATAATGTCCTCCATGACCACCCATTTTGTATAATACTTTATGAGTTCCTTGTTTTTCAGTGCTGTGTAGTATTCCATTGTGTAAATATACCACAGCTTGTCTATCCACTCATTTGATGGGCACTCAGGTTGTTTCCATCTCTTTACCATTGTGAACAATGTAGCAATAAACATAGGTGTGCATATATCTGCTTGGGTGACAGCTCTGGTTTCTTTAGGGTATATTCTCAGTAGTGGAAGTGCTAGGTCAAATATTTCTATTTCCATCTTTTTGAGGAAGTGCCATACTATCTTCCAGAGTGGTTGCACCATTTTACACTCCCACCAGCAGTGAATAAGGGTTCCAGTTTCTCCACAACCTCACACTGCACTTTGAAGCTACATGTTCTGTGCAAGAATAGGTTCAGTAAGGAGGATGAATCTTCACTCTCTCACATTCAGGTCAAATAGTCCAGCCATCATTTAAAGTGGAAGGATAAAGAATAGGAGAGGTGAGATGAGGAGAAAGAAAAGGAAGAGGAGAGAGCAGGAGAGGGAAGATGGGAGGCAGGAGGGATAGAAGAGAGGAAACTGATGAAAGGAAGGGAAGGGAGTAAAGAGGAGAGAATAGAGAAGGGAAAGGAGTGGAGGAGAGAGGAGGAGACAAGAAAGGATAGTAAATGAGGGAAGAGGAAGAAAAAGGAGAGGAGAAAGAAAAGCAGAGAAGAGGTGGAGAGTAAAAATGTCCTGTATCCTTCTGGATGGTCCAAGCATTTCATGGTTAACACATTCTCCCCTCTATCTGCATTTCCCTCCTCTCATAACTCATGCCTAACCTACCTGCACTTCAAGACTATCACTTGTTACTACCTCCTCCAGGAAGTCTTCCTAGATTTTCGTATGTCCCAAGTGAGTTCTTGATTTCGACACAGAAAGCTGAACTTAATCTATGTACAGACTCTGCCTTGAGAACCCTTGTGATGCCTTCTTTGTTACTGGTGTCAGCAGCCCCTTATACCTCTTTGAATACAGGGCTGTCCATGGCTTCTTACTTTTTTTTAGGGGGCGGGAGGCTTCTTACTCTTAAGGTGGCTCTGGTGGCCTAGTAGTAAGGTATTGTATTGTCAAGACAAAAGTAAGTGGTTCAAATCCACCAGGAGAAAGATGGGCAATCTCTTCTGATGTGATTAATAGCCTCTGAAAACCTGGAAGGTGAGCACTGAGTCAGTTCTGACCCAAGAGCACACAACAACAATTTACTTATACTCATGGATGCACGTCAATGTCTTTGGACTTGGACTACAAAAGTAAGTGGTTTGAATCCACCAGTAGAAAAGAGGAGCAATCTTCTCTGGTGTAATTTATAGCCTCTGAAAAAACTGGCTCAGCAGTAAAAAAAAAAATAAAAATGGGTGAGCTATGAGTCAGTTCTGATTCAAGGGTACACACAACAACGACTTTTACTTATAATTATGAATGTGTATAAACATCTTTGGACTTTAATTACTCTTTAAGTTGTGCTGTCCCTGAGAACCATAACAGCGCCAGGCAAGTCAACAGCAACTTGGGGTATCATGCAAGAATTTGTCCATCGATCATCCATTCTTCCGTCTTCTGGACACAGACTGGAGCTTCAACCTTCCTCTGCTCTCAGTCTGTGTGAATCCAGGCACATTGACTCCTTCCCTGGCTCCAAAGGCAAATCCTATTTTCCAGCTCATGGTGATTGCTTTAGGAATGGGTACATGACTCAAGCGATCCAATGAGATCCAGTCCTGTGCCTTTTGCTACAACTCCCAGGAAGGAAACACTCCCTTTCGACTCAGAGGGGGGAACAAATAAATCAAACGAAGTTACAGTTGCTGGACATCTCGCTATGACAGGAGAAATTACGGCACCCAGAATGGAGCCAAGTTGGAGAAATAAATTTAAAAAAAAAAAAACACCAAACCCTGAGCCAAGACATCAAACTTCAAACTCTCGGCTGTCCAGTCATCTCTGACTCATAGCAACCCCCTGTCCAGCAGATGGAAAGCTGACTCCGTCCTGCGTCATCCTCTCCACCTCTGCCATGTTCCGGTCAACTGGCACAGTCTCTGTCATTCCACCCTATTGGGAGTCTTCTTCTCCTTCTCTGGTTCTCCACGTTTATAAACATGATGTCTCCTTCTAAGGACTGACATCCCCACCCACTTAAAAGCATCTAAAATATGGTCTGTAAAACACGCTTTTCTTTCAATGTGAGGAACTTAAATTCAGATATCCATGTGTGGCTGAGCTCTGTTCATAGAGTTTCCGGAGGCAAGCCACTTCGGAAGTGGATGCCACTCCTGCTTCCGAGCCTGTTTTAATCGGGAAGCTCCACCAGACACTGTCCACCATGAACAGTGCTCAGGCCTTTTGTTCACAGGGTCATTATGAGTCGTCTATGACTTGACAGCACCTAACAACAACAACATAAAGAGAGTGACGTTGCCCTAGTGGACAGAAAGTTACGCTTCCAAGACCAAGGTGAGTGATTTTCATCTGTAGCCCTTGGGCCTGGTTCAAATTGTTCTTCTGTCAAACTTTCTTCTACGTGGTGTATCACTGGTCTGTGCATTGCTGTACAGAGGTAACTCGTGGTGGCTGTGATGCTGAACACTGTGACACTGATGTGCCAAATGGGATAATGGTTACCCAGGGTGGACAGAGTTTGGCGGAGCTCCCTGATTAAAACAGGCTTGGAAGCAGGAGCGGCATCCACTTCTGAAATGGCTTGCCTCCGGAAACTCTATGAACAGGCCTTTCATTCATAGGGTCGCTAAGAGTCGTCTACAACTTGACGAAACCTAACAACAATGTGTGGCTGGTGTTATTAGGCATCAGAAGAGTCATCAGAACCTGACTGATAGCGACCCCCTGTGGTGGACTATGACCCATTTGACAAGAATTTACTTGATTGTAATCTTTGCACAATCAAGATCACCAGGTCACTGAGTGGTTTCAAACCATCAACCATATAGTCAGCAGCCAAGTACCTTAACCAGTGTATCCTCAACACTCCTGCATGTGGCTGGTGGCTATCATAGAGAACAGTAAGGTTCCAGAGCAATAGAATTAAATACTGCTTTTTGAAAGGGATACTCTGTGAAGCTGGACTCTACGAAGAGGAATGTGGCGTCAAGACAGGAGGAAGATTCGCCAACAATCTGCGTTAGACAGATGACACAACCCAGCTTGCTGAAAGTGAGGAGAACTTGAAATGCTTGCTGCAGAAGATTAAGGACTACAGCCTTCAACATGGATTTCATCTCAACATCAAGAAAACAGAGATTCTCACAAGTGGGTCAACAGGCAGCATCATGATAGATGGAGAAAAGATTGGGGTTGTCAAGATTTGCATTTTGCTTGGATCAACAACCAACAGGCAATAACAGAAGCTGTTCCCCTTGGTACCAGCAGTCAGGAGATCAGAAGATGGATTGCATGGGCAAGTCTGCTCTCAGAGACGTCTCCAAAATACTGAAGAGCAATGATGTCAGTTTGAAGACTACGGTGTGTCTGATTCAGGACATGATCTTTCATTCAGTTGCTCTGAGGGCCGGTCAGTAAATATGGATGTCAGAAGAAGAATTAATGCCTTTGAATTGTGATGTTAGAAAAGAGGACAGAATGTGCCATGGACTGCTAAAAGAACAAACAGTCTTGGGGAAAACACAGTCAGAGTGCTTCGTGGAGGCAAAGATGCTGAAGCTTCACCTCTCACTTTGTGAGCATGTTGCTAGGAGAGGTTATTCCTTGGAAAGGGACATCATGCTTGGAAAGACGGAGGGTTCAGCAGAGACAGGAAGACCTTCGCTGAGATGGATGGACACAGTGATTAGAGGAATGGGCTCAAGTGTGTCAGAGACCGTGATGATGGTACAAGGCAGGAGAGAGGTGAGGTCTACTTTTCCTAGAGTCCTTGACTAGATGGCACTTACCAAACAACCATCTGAAAGGGAAATGGAATATGTGTATAAAACACATATGGAATATGTTTATACCACAAATATAGGAGTCAACCTAACCTCTATTCAAATCTCAATAGATATCTGACTGACTTTTAACCTTGGTCAAATTATTTCACCTTGTAGTGGCAAGAACAACTGTCCCATAGGGTTGCTATGATATTCACTCCTCTTTTCTTTCAACAGTGCACAGTATCTCCTGCACCTCGGGCCGTGTGCTCGCTACGTGCAGGGAATACGGTGGCATCTTGGGCATGTAAGGAAGTAACCCTAGAGAAATGTCCAGCCTCTGGAAGCTTGTCTAGAAATACAAATGATGCCTATACGTGTAAAGCACAGAGCCCAGCACATAACGTAACGCAGACTCAAGAAATGCAAACTGCAAACTTACTTCAAGGAGCAGAGATGTTCTGCAAGGTAATTGGCAGCGTCCCGAGAGTATTGTGTATTAACTCGAGAAACTTGGGAGGGTTATGCAAATGGGTCTATTGAATAAAGAATATTCCTAGGTAAAATCATTATGCAGAATAGTTTCCCCTCTGCATAAGGTGGCAAAAATTATCTCCCCGGTGCCAATTATGTGCTTGTTAGCACTGACATTCTCAGAGTCATTACACCGAATGGGTGCCGTTTATGTAAGATCTACATTGGGTTCTATTGTCATTTTTTTTCTCTGTTTACAACTCGGCATAATAAATGTCATTTTTTCCAAATGTTAAGGTAGTTGGTATTTAATCTATCATTAAGGGTTGGAATGTGTTTGCCCCTAAAAGGCACCTACATCCAAAGACCCATCAGGGGTCGCACAATTGAACGAATAATCAAGAGTGACGGAGAAGATGAGGGTCAGGAGATGGGGTTACAGTTGTGACTGACTGTTGGTCCTAGAGCCATGGGATGTCCATTCTCTGAGCCTAATCAAATCTGATTAGGTACGATGACTTCTGAAGTCCATATTCAGATCTAGTTTCCTTATAAACCTGTTGAAAAGCCCTGATTTTATAGTCATTTGTTGACTGCTGTTTGTTATTCTTGTTGTGCACCGTAGTGTTGGAACCAACTCATAGCTGACCCTCCAATGGGTTTTCAGAGGCCATCAAGTGCATAGGAGGAGACTGTTGGTGGAATTGAACTGCATGCCTTTGGTTGGGTCAGGTAGAGAAAGACTGTCAATGAGCTGGATTGATACAGTGTCTGTGGCAGTGGCCACATGTCGGAGACGATAGAGATGACAGAGGATAGGTCAAGGTTCAGATCTAATGTTCATAGGGTCGCTATGAGTCATACGCAACAAGACTCAACAACAGAAACAACCAGTTACCAGAGTTTCTAGGTGATATTGAGTCAACCAAAACCCATCATGACCTTATGCACCTTGCCCTATCCTGTGTCACTGCCAAGATCTCTGATCTTCAACTTGCTCAGCTCCCTGTCACAGCCATTGGGGGTCAACTCATATCACCTTGAGAGTCCTCCTCTCTTTTTCTGGCACTCCAACCTTTCAAATATGATGTCTGCTTTCCAAGGACTGGTCCCTTCTGATAATATGCCCAAAGTATGTGCGACAAAGTTTCTACTGTTGATTAAAACCACATTAATTGTTACTAGTTCTTATAGACTGTATGTTATCCATCAAGAAGCTGGACTGACGTCTTAACACTTGTCACCTATCAGTTTGGCCTTTGAAAGTGTAATTATTTAGGTTGACATGAGGTTCTACTGGAGTAAGGTGGTGGGTCCTAACCCTGAATGACTTGTGTTCTTACAAAAGAGGAGAAGACATCTGAAGACAGAAGGATGACCGAGTGGTGGTGACTCTACAAGTCTAGGGACACTAAAATACTCTTTAGATTCTTTAGAAATTGGTAGAGATGAGGGAATATCTTCTCTTTGACTCCATAAGAATGTGAAACAAAAAAAAAACCTAAAAAACATTTAAAAGATCAGGTTTGCTTGTGCAAGAGAGATTAACATCCTATAAAACCCCTTTCACAACTCAACTCAAATCAAATCACTGCCATTCAAATAGAACGAACTCATGGCTGACCTTCTCTTGAGTTTCCAAGGCTGTAAATCACACAGGAAGAGACTGCCTCACTTTCTCCCCTGGAGCCACCAATGAACTCAAGCTATTAGAATGGCACAGCTTGCTATGGGCTATGCCATCAAAATCCTACACACTTTTCAGTTACTCTTTGACTCTAGAATAAAACTTATCCCCGTGGTTCAATTGTCAAACCTATAAAGTAAACAGTATTATCAAGGAAGCACCCCCTCCTTAGAAAACAGAACCATTTAAGATCCAAAGTACAGCACTTGCCCCATGTAAAGCTCAGAAGACAGGTAAAGGTAGAGAGAGGTAGGATGGAAGGATTCATGGCCATGAGAATCACAAAGAAAAAGTGCAAAGAATGTGATTACATGGACGGTATTATAACTAACGTTCTAAAACAAAACATGGATGAATGGTTGCATGGAAAACCAATCTGCTTTGTGAACTTTAATTCACTATAAAAGAGAGAGAATAATCTTATCCACACAATTAGGATTTCTAGTCCTTGATCTGAATTTCTAGTCACCAGATGATGAGATAAAATATTTTGCTCTTTAAAATCATTCACTGCGTGGATTACCTCAAGAAACTAAGAAAAAGGCGGATTAAAAAAAATAGACAAATAAAGCTAAGTGAAGGGGAGAGGGAGAGGAAGAGAGAGGAGAGAGAGGAAGTTGAGATAGCATCATAAAGAATGAGGATTTAAGGAATTATTGAGTAATTGATAGTGAGAGAATGGAATCATTCTATGGGAGAAACCCATGGTGGTGGTGGTTGTTGTTTAATGCTGTCGAGTCGTAGACGACTCATAGCGACCCTATGAACGAACAGCCTGAGCACTGTTTGTACAGAGAGTTTCCAGAGGCAAGCCATTTTGGAAGTGGATGCCGCTCCTACTTCCAGGCGTGATTTAGTCGAGAAGCTCCAGCCAACACTGTCCACCATGGGTGCCCATTACCACGATTGGCACATCACTGTCACAGGCTTCAGCATCACAGCAA